>NC_143040.1:76349249-76561749 GCF_057628025.1 Oncorhynchus mykiss
CCATTCTACTGCCAATGTTTGTCTATGGAGACTGTATGGCTGTATGCTCGATTTTATACACCGTCAGCAACAGGTGTGGCTAAAATAGCCTAATTCACTCATTTGAAGGGTGTCCACATACCTTTGACCATGTTATGTACGCATGTTGATAGTTACTGTAAGTGATACTATAATTAAGCAATAAGGCCCAAAGGGGTGTCAATATACCACGGCTAATATATATACCAATATACCACGGCTAATATATATACCAATATACCACGGCTAATATATATACCAATATACCATGGCTAATATATATACCAATATACCACGGCTAATATACAGTGCCTTGCGAAAATATTCGGCCCCCTTGAACTTTGCGACCTTTTGCCACATTTCAGGCTTCAAACAAAGATATAAAACTGTATTTTTTTGTGAAGAATCAACAACAAGTGGGACACAATCATGAAGTGGAACGACATTTATTGGATATTTCAAACTTTTTTAACAAATCAAAAACGGAAAAATTGGGCGTGCAAAATAATTCATCCCCTTTACTTTCAGTGCAGCAAACTCTCTCCAGAAGTTCAGTGAGGATCTCTGAATGATCCAATGTTGACCTAAATGACTAATGATGATAAATACAATCCACCTGTGTGTAATCAAGTCTCCGTATAAATGCACCTGCACTGTGATAGTCTCAGAGGTCCGTCAAAAGCGCAAGAAAGCATCATGAAGAACAAGGAACACACCAGGCAGGTCCGAGATACTGTTGTGAAGAAGTTTAAAGCCGGATTTGGATACAAAAAGATTTCCCAAGCTTTAAACATCCCAAGGAGCACTGTGCAAGCGATAACATTGAAATGGAAGGAGTATCAGACCACTGCAAATCTACCAAGACCTGGCCGTCCCTCTAAACTTTCAGCTCATACAAGGAGAAGACTGATCAGAGATGCAGCCAAGAGGCCCATGATCACTCTGGATGAACTGCAGAGATCTACAGCTGAGGTGGGAGACTCTGTCCATAGGACAACAATCAGTCGTATATTGCACAAATCTGGCCTTTATGGAAGAGTGGCAAGAAGAAAGCCATTTCTTAAAGATATCCATAAAAAGTGTTGTTTAAAGTTTGCCACAAGCCACCTGGGAGACACACCAAACATGTGGAAGAAGGTGCTCTGGTCAGATGAAACCAAAATTGAACTTTTTGGCAACAATGCAAAATGTTATGTTTGGCGTAAAAGCAACACAGCTGAACACACCATCCCCACTGTCAAACATGGTGGTGGCAGCATCATGGTTTGAGCCTGCTTTTCTTCAGCAGGGACAGGGAAGACGGTTAAAATTGATGGGAAGATGGATGGAGCCAAATACAGGACCATTCTGAAAGAAAACCTGATGGAGTCTGCAAAAGACCTGAGACTGGGACGGAGATTTGTCTTCCAACAAGACAATGATCCAAAACATAAAGCAAAATCTACAATGGAATGGTTCAAAAATAAACATATCCAGGTGTTAGAATGGCCAAGTCAAAGTCCAGACCTGAATCCAATCGAGAATCTGTGGAAAGAAATGAAAACTGCTGTTCACAAATGCTCTCCATCCAACCTCACTGAGCTCGAGCTGTTTTGCAAGGAGGAATGGGAAAAAATGTCAGTCTCTCGATGTGCAAAACTGATAGAGACATACAGACTTACAGCTGTAATCGCAGCAAAAGGTGGCGCTACAAAGTATTAACTTAAGGGGGCTGAATAATTTTGCACGCCCAATTTTTCAGTTTTTGATTTGTTAAAAAAGTTTGAAATATCCAATAAATGTCGTTCCACTTCATGATTGTGTCCCACTTGTTGTTGATTCTTCACAAAAAAATACAGTTTTATATCTTTATGTTTGAAGCCTGAAATGTGGCAAAAGGTCGCAAAGTTCAAGGGGGCCGAATACTTTCGCAAGGCACTGTATATACCAATATACCACGGCTAATATATATACCAATATACCACGGCTAATATATATACCAACATACCACGGCTAATATATATACCAATATACCACGGCTAATATATATACCAATATACCACGGCTAAGGGCTGTTCCTAGTCACGACACAACGGCTAACGGGTGGGGGATTGGCAGGACAGAGTTAGGGAAACCCTGGCTTTGAGGATACAATATGATCATGAGCTGTATATTCCAGCTCACCGTTCTTGAAGACCTTCCCTATCCCATTCTTCTGGAACCTGCTGCCCCTGTCTCCCTCCATGTAGGGGAAAACTCGGCCCTGGTGCGTCCAGAAGTAGTCCTTAGAACCAAAGAAGAAAACTGGGAACTCTCCGATCTCGTGGCGAAGGTGCTGGATGTTGGTGGGGATGTTCCGAGGGTGATGTATCTCTGCAGGCCACCACCTGGACAGGGTTAGGGTTAGTTAGGCCAAGGGAGAGAGGAGGCAGTGCTCTACACAAACATACTGCTGACTGACCCGTAGTCTCTGCTAGGTAAAGCTCCGCCATATCTCAGCTCACTGGTCACCATAGCAGCACCTACCCATAGCACGCGCTCCAGCAGGTATATCTCACTGGACACCCCCAAAGCCAATTCTTCCTTTGGCCGCCTCTCCTTCCAGTTCTCTGCTGCCAATGACTGGAACGAACTGCAAAACTCTCTGAAGCTGGACACACTTACCTCCCTCACTAGCTTTAAGCACCAGATGTCAGAGCAGCTCACAGATCACTGAAACTGTACATAGCCCATCTGTAAACAACCAATCTATCTACCTCATCCCCATACTGTATATATTTATTTATCTTGCTCCTTTGCACCCCAGTATCTCTACTTGCACATTCATTAATCTTCTGCACATCTACCATTCCAGTGTTTAAATGCTATATTGTAATTACTTCGCCACCATGGCCTATTATTATCCTACCTCATTTGCACATGCTGTATATAGATTTTTCTACTGTATTATTGATTGTTTGTTTATTCCATGTGTAACTCTGTGTTGTTGTATGTGTTGAACTGCTGTGTTTTATCTTGGCCAGGTCGCAGTTGTAAATGATAACTTGTTCTCAACTAGCCTACCTGGTTAAATAAAGGTGAAATAAAAAATTAAATGTAAAAAAGTTGGCCAGGTCTCTGCACTGACCTGTAGTTGCCCAGCTTGACCCAGATGATGTCTCTGTATTTGGGTTTCTTTCCGGCGCGGCAGTCGTTACAGAACCAGCTGCCATCCGGCATGGCGATGTTCAGACAGTCTGGATGGAACGCTGCTGGACACGACTCACAGCACAGGAGCTGGCCACCTACACACACACAGACTTAGAACACAAGGCAACACGTCTCTCCTGCTTGGACTACAGACTAACTACTGTTCAGAACACAATTGTGTAGCTGACATGTGAGTGGTGGTTTCTGCTCTGACATGCACTGTCAACTGTGGGACATTACATAGACAGGTGTGTCTTTCCAAATCATGTCCAATCAATAGAATTTACCACAGGTGCACTCCAAAACAATTGCAGAAACATCTAAAGGATGATCAATAGAAAGGATGCACCTGAGCTCTATTTAGTCTCATAGCAAAGGGTCTGAATACTTATGTAAATAAGGAATCTGTTTTTTGTGCTTTGTCATTATGGGGTATTGTGATGTCATTGTGGGGTATTGTGATGTCATTATGGGGTATTGTTTGTAGATTGATGAGGGGGGGGGGAAAGTCAAGGGGTCTGAATGCACTCTATATGCTACTGCGCGACAACAACAAAAAGACCTGTCGACCAACAGTCTATTGACCAAACAATGGACAAGTTGACTAGTTAGTGGCTGTTCATCTGTGTAGTTGTGCATCTGTACCTTTGGAGCAGACGAAGCACCAGCTGACGTTGACATGCGAGTGGTGGCTGTAGCCCTTCTTGGGTGAGAAATGGTTGGTGCAGATGATGGTGGTGGGGGTCAACATCTCACTGCCAGCCGCAACACACACCTCTCCTGTATGGTACGCCACCGGACAGCGCAGGCAACGCATCAGCTTACCTACAATACACCACGATATTAACACACCTGACATCAGCTTACCTACAATACACCATTATAAACCTCTTTATCCTACCCCCTCCTTTTTCGAACATTGTTAAAAATCGCGCAACATTTCAGCGTCCTGCTACTCATGCCAGGAATATAGTATATGCATATGATTAGTATGTGTGGATAGAAAACACTCTGAAGTTTCTAAAACTGGTTAAATCACGGCTGTGACTATAACAGAGCGTGTGTTTCATCGAAAAGCGCAAGAAAAACTGGTCACTGAAATCTGAAAAAAGTATCCATGCGCCCCTTTCATGGATTGTTTAAAGGAAACCAAATTTAATATGGAGACGGATGCAATTCCTACAGCTTCCACACGATGTCGCCAAAAACGTCATTTTCATTTTCTATCTCAAAAATCCTTTGAGACATTACCAATAGATCCGTCATTCCATCCAGCCTACCTCAATCGATTTTGGAAGATTGAAAAATTGACACTGTTTTCTTGTGTAGCTGCTATTGAATACAGATCGCCTAGTGATCAATTTGATCGCTTATTAACGTTTACAAATACCTAAAGTTGGGTTATAAAAGTAGGTTGAAGTGTTTTGTCAAAGAATATAGGCAACTTATATAATTTTTAAACATGACGTTGCGTGTTGGAAGAGAGCTTTTTTCCTGATGCAGACAGGCTATACAAATTGATATTTTGGGCATTCATGGACGGATTTAATCGGGAAAAAGACCAATTTGTGATGTTTATGGAACATATAGGAGTGCCAACAAAGAATATCATCAAAGGTAATGAATGTTTTATATTTTATTTCTGCGTTTTTGTGTAGCGCCGGCTACGCTAATTATTTTGTTTACGTCGCCTTCAGGCATTTTGGGGTGTTGCATGCTATCAGATAATAGCTTCTCATGCTTTCGCCGAAAAGCATTTTAAAAATCTGACTTGTTGGCTAGAATCACAACGAGTGTAGCTTTAATTCAATACCCTGCATGTGTATTTTAATGAACGTTTTGAGTTTTAACGAGTACATTTAGCGTAGCGCATTTGCATTTCCAGGTGTGTAGTTGAGACATCTGCGTCTCAGGTAGGAGCAAGAAGTTAACACACCTGACATCAGCTTACCTACAATACACCATGATATTAACACACCTGACATCAGCTTACCTACAATACACCACATGATATTAACACAACTGACATCATAGACCATGGACAGTCAGATCTCTAGGGCTGTCCCCCCTCCCTCCCAAAATAAATGTTGGTCGACCGAGAGTTCTGTGTCTAAAGCTGATTTTTTTCCCCCCCAGACCAATCAATTTTAAAACATTAATTGTTCCACCCTGTGTTTTTGAATAAAATAAACTATTTGCACTGAGCATGTCGGACGCTTTAAGCACACTGTTTGATTGAATAATTAAGACACCCAAATGACTCAAGATGGCCATGCTGTGTAAAAAAGAAAAAGCCCGCAGGTGCCTGTGTGATTGGTGCCCATAGTCTCTCTCCTCCCTTCTGCAGTGGAAAGACGGCAGGTGTTTATCAGTTGTCCATGCTGAAGCTGCAACAATTTCAGCCATGTTTTTTACTTGTTTCACTGACTGAAAAGTAAATTTTTCAGAAATCCCTCATTTGTTTAGGAAAAACATTCCCTCAATGTAAAACATGTAAGCGTCGCACGCATGTGACCAATAAAGACTGACCTATAGCCTATCATCGCATCAATAAAAACAATTATAAACTCTGAACACTAACAACCAAATGGATGAAGAGGAAGTGAAAAACTAACTGGAAACAGGCAAATATCATGATGTATTGTAGGCCTCCAGCTCCATGGTGGTTCTACAAGGCTGCTATAAGGAGGAGATCCAGACAAAGGAGGGTAAAGGAGCAGGCCTCCAGCTCCATGGTGGTTTTACAAGGCTGCTGTAAGGAGGAGATCCAGACAAAGGAGGGTAAAGGAGCAGGCCTCCAGCTCCATGGTGGTTCTATAAGGCTATATACCAACATGCTTCAAGCAGACCACCATAGCCCCTGTGCCCAGAACACAAAGGCAACCTGCCTAAATGACTACAAACCCGTAGCACTCACGTTCGTAGCCACAAAGTGCTTTGAAAGGCTTGTAATGGCTCACATCAACACCATTATCCCAGAAACCCTAGACCCACTCCAATTTGCATACCGCCCAAACAGATCCACAGATGAAGCAATCTCTATTGCACTCCACACTGGACTCTACCCACACACCCTCACTGGACTCTACCCACACACCCTCACTGGACTCTACCCACACCCTCACTGGACTCTACCCACACACCCTCACTGGACTCTACCCACACACCCTCACTGGACTCTACCCACACACCCTCACTGGACTCTACCCACACACCCTCACTGGACTCTACCCACACACCCTCACTGGACTCTACCCACACACCCTCACTGGACTCTACCCACACACCCTCACTGGACTCTACCCACACACCCTCACTGGACTCTACCCACACACCCTCACTGGACTCTACCCACACACACACTCGCTGGACTCTACCCACAGACACACACTCGCTGGACTCTACCCACACACACCCTCGCTGGACTCTACCCACACACACCCTCGCTGGACTCTACCCACACACCCTCGCTGGACTCTACCAATACACCCTCGCTGGACTCTACCCACACACACACACACTCGCTGGACTCTACCCACACACACACACTCACTGGACTCTACCCACACACACACACACACTCACTGGACTCTACCCACACACACACACACACTCACTGGACTCTACCCACACACACACACACACACACACACTCACTGGACTCTACCCACACACACACACTCACTGGACTCCACCCACACTGGACTGTACCCCCCCACACACAGTCACTGGACTCTACCCACACACCCTCACTGGACTCTACCCACACACACCCTCACTGGACTCTACCCACACACACACTCACTGGACTCTACCCACACACACACTCACTGGACTCTACCCACACACACACTCACTGGACTCTACCCACACACCCTCACTGGACTCTACCCACACCCTCACTGGACTCTACCCACACACCCTCACTGGACTCTACCCACACACCCTCACTGGACTCTACCCACACACCCTCACTGGACTCTACCCACACACCCTCACTGGACTCTACCCACACACCCTCACTGGACTCTACCCACACACCCTCACTGGACTCTACCCACACACCCTCACTGGACTCTACCCACACACCCTCACTGGACTCTACCCACACCCTCACTGGACTCTACCCACACCCTCACTGGACTCTACCCACACACCCTCACTGGACTCTACCCACACACCCTCACTGGACTCTACCCACACACCCTCACTGGACTCTACCCACACACACACTCGCTGGACTCTACCCACACACACACACTCGCTGGACTCTACCCACACACACCCTCGCTGGACTCTACCCACACACCCTCGCTGGACTCTACCAATACACCCTCGCTGGACTCTACCAATACACCCTCGCTGGACTCTACCCACACACACACACTCGCTGGACTCTACCCACACAAACACACACTCGCTGGACTCTACCCACACACTCACTGGACTCTACCCACACACACACACACACTCACTGGACTCTACCCACACACACACACACACACACACTCACTGGACTCTACCCACACACACACACACACACTCACTGGACTCTACCCACACACACACACTCACTGGACTCTACCCACACACCCTCACTGGACTCTACCCACACACACCCTCACTGGACTCTACCCACACACACACTCACTGGACTCTACCCACACACACACTCACTGGACTCTACCCACACACACACTCACTGGACTCTACCCACACTGGACTCTACCCCCACACACACACACACACACACTCACTGGACTCTACCCACACACACACACACACACACACACACACACACACACTCACTGGACTCTACCCACACACACACACTCACTGGACTCTACCCACACACACACACTCACTGGACTCTACCCACACACACACTCACTGGACTCTACCCACACACACACTCACTGGACTCTACCCACACACACACTCACTGGACTCTACCCACACACACTGGACTCTACCCACACACACACTCACTGGACTCTACCCACACACACTGGACTCTACCCACACACACACACTCACTGGACTCTACCCACACACACACTCACTGGACTCTACCCACACACCCACACACTCACTTGCCTCTACCCACACACTCACTCGCCTCTACCCACACACACACTCACTCGCCTCTACCCACACACACACACTCACTCGCCTCTACCCACACACACACACTCACTCGCCTCTACCCACACACACACTCACTCGCCTCTACCCACACACACACTCACTCGCCTCTACCCACACACACACTCACTCGCCTCTACCCACACACACACTCACTCGCCTCTACACACACACACACTCACTCACTCGCCTCTACACACACACTCACACTCACTCGCCTCTACCCACACACTCACTCGCCTCTACCCACACACTCACTCGCCTCTACCCACACACTCACTCGCCTCTACCCACACACTCACTCGCCTCTACCCACACACTCACTCGCCTCTACCCACACACTCACTCGCCTCTACCCACACACTCACTCGCCTCTACCCACACACTCACTCGCCTCTACCCACACACTCACTTGCCTCTACCCACACACTCACTTGCCTCTACCCACACACTCACTTGCCTCTACCCACACACTCACTTGCCTCTACCCACACACTCACTTGCCTCTACCCACACACACACACTTGCCTCTACCCACACACACACACACTCACTGGACTCTACCCACACACACACACACACTCACTTGCCTCTACCCACACACACACACACACACTCACTTGCCTCTACCCACACACAAACTCACTTGCCTCTACCCACACACTCACTTGCCTCTACCCACACACTCACTTGCCTCTACCCACACACTCACTTGCCTCTACCCACACACTCACTTGCCTCTACCCACACACACACTTGCCTCTACCCACACACACACTTGCCTCTACCCACACACACACACTCACTGGACTCTACCCACACACACACACTCACTTGCCTCTACCCACACACACACACTCACTCGCCTCTACCCACACACACACACACACTCACTGGACTCTACCCACACACCCTCACTGGACTCTACCCACACACACCCTCACTGGACTCTACCCACACACACACTCACTGGACTCTACCCACACACACACACACACTCACTGGACTCTACCCACACACACACACACACACACACTCACTGGACTCTACCCACACACACACACTCACTGGACTCTACCCACACACCCTCACTGGACTCTACCCACACACCCTCACTGGACTCTACCCACACACACCCTCACAGGACTCTACCCACACACACACTCACTGGAATCTACCCACACACACACTCACTGGACTCTACCCACACTGGACTCTACCCCCACACACACACACACACTCACTGGACTCTACCCACACACCCTCACTGGACTCTACCCACACACCCTCACTGGACTCTACCCACACACCCTCACTGGACTCTACCCACACACCCTCACTGGACTCTACCCACACACCCTCACTGGACTCTACCCACACACACACACTCACTTGCCTCTACCCACACACACACACTCACTCGCCTCTACCCACACACACACACACTCACTGGACTCTACCCACACACACACACACACTCACTGGACTCTACCCACACACACACACTCACTGGACTCTACCCACACACCCTCACTGGACTCTACCCACACACCCTCACTGGACTCTACCCACACACACCCTCACTGGACTCTACCCACACACACACTCACTGGAATCTACCCACACACACACTCACTGGACTCTACCCACACACCCTCACTGGACTCTACCCACACACCCTCACTGGACTCTACCCACACACCCTCACTTGCCTCTACCCACACACTCACTTGCCTCTACCCACACACTCACTTGCCTCTACCCACACACACACACTTGCCTCTACCCACACACACACACACTCACTGGACTCTACCCACACACACACACACACTCACTTGCCTCTACCCACACACACACACTCACTCGCCTCTACCCACACACACACACACACACTCACTTGCCTCTACCCACACACAAACTCACTTGCCTCTACCCACACACTCACTTGCCTCTACCCACACACTCACTTGCCTCTACCCACACACTCACTTGCCTCTACCCACACACTCACTTGCCTCTACCCACACACTCACTTGCCTCTACCCACACACACACTTGCCTCTACCCACACACACACTTGCCTCTACCCACACACACACACTCACTGGACTCTACCCACACACACACACACTCACTGGACTCTACCCACACACACACACACACTCACTGGACTCTACCCACACACACACACACACACACTCACTGGACTCTACCCACACACACACACTCACTGGACTCTACCCACACACCCTCACTGGACTCTACCCACACACCCTCACTGGACTCTACCCACACACACCCTCACTGGACTCTACCCACACACACACTCACTGGAATCTACCCACACACACACTCACTGGACTCTACCCACACTGGACTCTACCCCCACACACACACACACACTCACTGGACTCTACCCACACACCCTCACTGGACTCTACCCACACACCCTCACTGGACTCTACCCACACACCCTCACTGGACTCTACCCACACACCCTCACTGGACTCTACCCACACACCCTCACTGGACTCTACCCACACACCCTCACTGGACTCTACCCACACACCCTCACTGGACTCTACCCACACCCTCACTGGACTCTACCCACACCCTCACTGGACTCTACCCACACACCCTCACTGGACTCTACCCACACACCCTCACTGGACTCTACCCACACACCCTCACTGGACTCTACCCACACACCCTCACTGGACTCTACCCACACACACACACACTCGCTGGACTCTACCCACACACACACACTCGCTGGACTCTACCCACACACACCCTCGCTGGACTCTACCCACACACCCTCGCTGGACTCTACCAATACACCCTCGCTGGACTCTACCCACACACACACACTCGCTGGACTCTACCCACACACACACACTCGCTGGACTCTACCCACACACACACACTCACTGGACTCTACCCACACACACACACACACACTCACTGGACTCTACCCACACACACACACACACACACACTCACTGGACTCTACCCACACACACACACACACTCACTGGACTCTACCCACACACACACTCACTGGACTCTACCCACACACACACTCACTGGACTCTACCCACACACACACTCACTGGACTCTACCCACACACCCTCACTGGACTCTACCCACACACACCCTCACTGGACTCTACCCACACACACACTCACTGGACTCTACCCACACACACACTCACTGGACTCTACCCACACTGGACTCTACCCCCACACACACACACACACACTCACTGGACTCTACCCACACACACACACACACACTCATTGGACTCTACCCACACACTCACTGGACTCTACCCACACACACACACTCACTGGACTCTACCCACACACACACTCACTGGACTCTACCCACACACACACTCACTGGACTCTACCCACACACACACACACTGGACTCTACCCACACACACACACACTGGACTCTACCCACACACACACACACTGGACTCTACCCACACACACTGGACTCTACCCACACACACACTCACTGGACTCTACCCACACACCCACACACTCACTCGCCTCTACCCACACACACACTCACTCGCCTCTACCCACACACACACTCACTCGCCTCTACCCACACACACACTCACTCGCCTCTACCCACACACACACTCACTCGCCTCTACCCACACACACACTCACTCGCCTCTACACACACACACACACACTCACTCACTCGCCTCTACACACACACACTCACTCACTCACTCGCCTCTACACACACACACATACACTCACTCACTCGCCTCTACACACACACTCGCCTCTACCCACACACTCACTCGCCTCTACCCACACACTCACTCGCCTCTACCCACACACTCACTCGCCTCTACCCACACACTCACTCGCCTCTACCCACACACTCACTCGCCTCTACCCACACACTCACTCGCCTCTACCCACACACTCACTCGCCTCTACCCACACACTCACTCGCCTCTACCCACACACTCACTCGCCTCTACCCACACACTCACTCGCCTCTACCCACACACTCACTCGCCTCTACCCACACACTCACTTGCCTCTACCCACACACTCACTTGCCTCTACCCACACACTCACTTGCCTCTACCCACACACTCACTTGCCTCTACCCACACACACACTTGCCTCTACCCACACACTCACTTGCCTCTACCCACACACACACACTCACTGGACTCTACCCACACACACACACTCACTTGCCTCTACCCACACACACACACTCACTCGCCTCTACCCACACACACACACACTCACTGGACTCTACCCACACACACACACACACTCACTGGACTCTACCCACACACACACACACACACACTCACTTGCCTCTACCCACACACTCACTTGCCTCTACCCACACACACACACTCACTGGACTCTACCCACACACACACACTCACTGGACTCTACCCACACACACACACTCACTGGACTCTACCCACACACACACACTCACTGGACTCTACCCACACACACACTCACTGGACTCTACCCACACACACACTCACTGGACTCTACCCACACACACACACACTGGACTCTACCCACACACACTGGACTCTACCCACACACACACACTCACTGGACTCTACCCACACACACACACTCACTGGACTCTACCCACACACCCACACACTCACTCGCCTCTACCCACACACACACTCACTCGCCTCTACCCACACACACACACTCACTCGCCTCTACCCACACACACACTCACTCGCCTCTACCCACACACACACTCACTCGCCTCTACCCACACACACACTCACTCGCCTCTACCCACACACACACTCACTCGCCTCTACCCACACACACACTCACTCGCCTCTACACACACACACACACACTCACTCACTCGCCTCTACACACACACACACACACTCACTCACTCGCCTCTACACACACACACTCACACTCACTCACTCGCCTCTACACACACACACTCACTCGCCTCTACACACACACACACTCACTCGCCTCTACCCACACACTCACTCGCCTCTACCCACACACTCACTCGCCTCTACCCACACACTCACTCGCCTCTACCCACACACTCACTCGCCTCTACCCACACACTCACTCGCCTCTACCCACACACTCACTCGCCTCTACCCACACACTCACTCGCCTCTACCCACACACTCACTCGCCTCTACCCACACACTCACTTGCCTCTACCCACACACACACTTGCCTCTGCCCACACACTCACTTGCCTCTACCAACACACACACACTCACTGGACTCTACCCACACACACACACTCACTGGACTCTACCCACACACACTCACTTGCCTCTACCCACACACACACACTCACTTGCCTCTACCCACACACACACACTCACTTGCCTCTACCCACACACACACACACACTCACTCGCCTCTACCCACACACTCACTCGCCTCTACCCACACACTCACTTGCCTCTACCCACACACTCACTTGCCTCTACCCACACACTCACTTGCCTCTACCCACACACTCACTTGCCTCTACCCACACACTCACTTGCCTCTACCCACACACACACACTTGCCTCTACCCACACACACACACACTCACTGGACTCTACCCACACACACACACACACTCACTTGCCTCTACCCACACACACACACACACACTCACTTGCCTCTACCCACACACAAACTCACTTGCCTCTACCCACACACTCACTTGCCTCTACCCACACACTCACTTGCCTCTACCCACACACTCACTTGCCTCTACCCACACACTCACTTGCCTCTACCCACACACACACTTGCCTCTACCCACACACACACTTGCCTCTACCCACACACACACACTCACTGGACTCTACCCACACACACACACTCACTTGCCTCTACCCACACACACACACTCACTCGCCTCTACCCACACACACACACACACTCACTGGACTCTACCCACACACCCTCACTGGACTCTACCCACACACACCCTCACTGGACTCTACCCACACACACACTCACTGGACTCTACCCACACACACACACACACTCACTGGACTCTACCCACACACACACACACACACACACTCACTGGACTCTACCCACACACACACACTCACTGGACTCTACCCACACACCCTCACTGGACTCTACCCACACACCCTCACTGGACTCTACCCACACACACCCTCACTGGACTCTACCCACACACACACTCACTGGAATCTACCCACACACACACTCACTGGACTCTACCCACACTGGACTCTACCCCCACACACACACACACACTCACTGGACTCTACCCACACACCCTCACTGGACTCTACCCACACACCCTCACTGGACTCTACCCACACACCCTCACTGGACTCTACCCACACACCCTCACTGGACTCTACCCACACACCCTCACTGGACTCTACCCACACACACACACTCACTTGCCTCTACCCACACACACACACTCACTCGCCTCTACCCACACACACACACACTCACTGGACTCTACCCACACACACACACACACTCACTGGACTCTACCCACACACACACACACACACACTCACTGGACTCTACCCACACACACACACTCACTGGACTCTACCCACACACCCTCACTGGACTCTACCCACACACCCTCACTGGACTCTACCCACACACACCCTCACTGGACTCTACCCACACACACACTCACTGGAATCTACCCACACACACACTCACTGGACTCTACCCACACACCCTCACTGGACTCTACCCACACACCCTCACTGGACTCTACCCACACACCCTCACTTGCCTCTACCCACACACTCACTTGCCTCTACCCACACACTCACTTGCCTCTACCCACACACACACACTTGCCTCTACCCACACACACACACACTCACTGGACTCTACCCACACACACACACACACTCACTTGCCTCTACCCACACACACACACTCACTCGCCTCTACCCACACACACACACACACACTCACTTGCCTCTACCCACACACAAACTCACTTGCCTCTACCCACACACTCACTTGCCTCTACCCACACACTCACTTGCCTCTACCCACACACTCACTTGCCTCTACCCACACACTCACTTGCCTCTACCCACACACTCACTTGCCTCTACCCACACACACACTTGCCTCTACCCACACACACACTTGCCTCTACCCACACACACACACTCACTGGACTCTACCCACACACACACACTCACTTGCCTCTACCCACACACACACACTCACTCGCCTCTACCCACACACACACACACTCACTGGACTCTACCCACACACACACACACACTCACTGGACTCTACCCACACACACACACACACACACTCACTGGACTCTACCCACACACACACACTCACTGGACTCTACCCACACACCCTCACTGGACTCTACCCACACACCCTCACTGGACTCTACCCACACACACCCTCACTGGACTCTACCCACACACACACTCACTGGAATCTACCCACACACACACTCACTGGACTCTACCCACACTGGACTCTACCCCCACACACACACACACACTCACTGGACTCTACCCACACACCCTCACTGGACTCTACCCACACACCCTCACTGGACTCTACCCACACACCCTCACTGGACTCTACCCACACACCCTCACTGGACTCTACCCACACACCCTCACTGGACTCTACCCACACACCCTCACTGGACTCTACCCACACACCCTCACTGGACTCTACCCACACCCTCACTGGACTCTACCCACACCCTCACTGGACTCTACCCACACACCCTCACTGGACTCTACCCACACACCCTCACTGGACTCTACCCACACACCCTCACTGGACTCTACCCACACACCCTCACTGGACTCTACCCACACACACACACACTCGCTGGACTCTACCCACACACACACACTCGCTGGACTCTACCCACACACACCCTCGCTGGACTCTACCCACACACCCTCGCTGGACTCTACCAATACACCCTCGCTGGACTCTACCCACACACACACACTCGCTGGACTCTACCCACACACACACACACTCGCTGGACTCTACCCACACACACACACTCACTGGACTCTACCCACACACACACACACACACTCACTGGACTCTACCCACACACACACACACACACACACTCACTGGACTCTACCCACACACACACACACACTCACTGGACTCTACCCACACACACACTCACTGGACTCTACCCACACACACACTCACTGGACTCTACCCACACACACACTCACTGGACTCTACCCACACACCCTCACTGGACTCTACCCACACACACCCTCACTGGACTCTACCCACACACACACTCACTGGACTCTACCCACACACACACTCACTGGACTCTACCCACACTGGACTCTACCCCCACACACACACACACACACTCACTGGACTCTACCCACACACACACACACACACTCATTGGACTCTACCCACACACTCACTGGACTCTACCCACACACACACACTCACTGGACTCTACCCACACACACACTCACTGGACTCTACCCACACACACACTCACTGGACTCTACCCACACACACACACACTGGACTCTACCCACACACACACACACTGGACTCTACCCACACACACACACACTGGACTCTACCCACACACACTGGACTCTACCCACACACACACTCACTGGACTCTACCCACACACCCACACACTCACTCGCCTCTACCCACACACACACTCACTCGCCTCTACCCACACACACACTCACTCGCCTCTACCCACACACACACTCACTCGCCTCTACCCACACACACACTCACTCGCCTCTACCCACACACACACTCACTCGCCTCTACACACACACACACACACTCACTCACTCGCCTCTACACACACACACTCACTCACTCACTCGCCTCTACACACACACACATACACTCACTCACTCGCCTCTACACACACACTCGCCTCTACCCACACACTCACTCGCCTCTACCCACACACTCACTCGCCTCTACCCACACACTCACTCGCCTCTACCCACACACTCACTCGCCTCTACCCACACACTCACTCGCCTCTACCCACACACTCACTCGCCTCTACCCACACACTCACTCGCCTCTACCCACACACTCACTCGCCTCTACCCACACACTCACTCGCCTCTACCCACACACTCACTTGCCTCTACCCACACACTCACTTGCCTCTACCCACACACTCACTTGCCTCTACCCACACACTCACTTGCCTCTACCCACACACACACTTGCCTCTACCCACACACTCACTTGCCTCTACCCACACACACACACTCACTGGACTCTACCCACACACACACACTCACTTGCCTCTACCCACACACACACACTCACTCGCCTCTACCCACACACACACACACTCACTGGACTCTACCCACACACACACACACACTCACTGGACTCTACCCACACACACACACACACACACTCACTTGCCTCTACCCACACACTCACTTGCCTCTACCCACACACACACACTCACTGGACTCTACCCACACACACACACTCACTGGACTCTACCCACACACACACACTCACTGGACTCTACCCACACACACACACTCACTGGACTCTACCCACACACACACTCACTGGACTCTACCCACACACACACTCACTGGACTCTACCCACACACACACACACTGGACTCTACCCACACACACTGGACTCTACCCACACACACACACTCACTGGACTCTACCCACACACACACACTCACTGGACTCTACCCACACACCCACACACTCACTCGCCTCTACCCACACACACACTCACTCGCCTCTACCCACACACACACACTCACTCGCCTCTACCCACACACACACTCACTCGCCTCTACCCACACACACACTCACTCGCCTCTACCCACACACACACTCACTCGCCTCTACCCACACACACACTCACTCGCCTCTACCCACACACACACTCACTCGCCTCTACACACACACACACACACTCACTCACTCGCCTCTACACACACACACACACACTCACTCACTCGCCTCTACACACACACACTCACACTCACTCACTCGCCTCTACACACACACACTCACTCGCCTCTACACACACACACACTCACTCGCCTCTACCCACACACTCACTCGCCTCTACCCACACACTCACTCGCCTCTACCCACACACTCACTCGCCTCTACCCACACACTCACTCGCCTCTACCCACACACTCACTCGCCTCTACCCACACACTCACTCGCCTCTACCCACACACTCACTCGCCTCTACCCACACACTCACTCGCCTCTACCCACACACTCACTTGCCTCTACCCACACACACACTTGCCTCTACCCACACACTCACTTGCCTCTACCCACACACACACACTCACTGGACTCTACCCACACACACACACACTCACTTGCCTCTACCCACACACACACTTGCCTCTACCCACACACTCACTTGCCTCTACCCACACACACTCACTGGACTCTACCCACACACACACACTCACTTGCCTCTACCCACACACACACACTCAATCGCCTCTACCCACACACACACACACTCACTGGACTCTACCCACACACACACACACACTCACTGGACTCTACCCACACACACACACACACACACTCACTTGCCTCTACCCACACACTCACTTGCCTCTACCCACACACACACACTCACTGGACTCTACCCACACACACACACTCACTGGACTCTACCCACACACACACACACTCACTGGACTCTACCCACACACACACTCACTGGACTCTACCCACACACACACTCACTGGACTCTACCCACACACACACTCACTGGACTCTACCCACACACACACACACTTGCCTCTACCCACACACACACTTGCCTCTACCCACACACTCACTGGACTCTACCCACACACACACACTCACTCGCCTCTACCCACACACACACACACTCACTTGCCTCTACCCACACACACACACTCACTTGCCTCTACCCACACACACACACACACTCACTCGCCTCTACCCACACACTCACTCGCCTCTACCCACACACTCACTCACTCGCCTCTACCCACACACTCACTCACTCGCCTCTACCCACACACTCACTCACTCGCCTCTACCCACACACTCACTCACTCGCCTCTACCCACACACACACTCACTCACTCGCCTCTACCCACACACACACTCACTCACTCGCCTCTACCCACACACTCACTCACTCGCCTCTACCCACACACTCACTCACTCGCCTCTACCCACACACTCACTCACTCGCCTCTACCCACACACTCACTCACTCGCCTCTACCCACACACACACTCGCCTCTACCCACACACACACTGGACTCTACCCACACACACACACTCACTGGACTCTACCCACACACACTGGACTCTACCCACACACACTGGACTCTACCCACACACACTCACTGGACTCTACCCACACACCCACACACTCACTTGCCTCTACCCACACACTCACTCGCCTCTACCCACACACACACTCACTCGCCTCTACCCACACACACACTCACCTCTACCCACACACACACTCACTCGCCTCTACCCACACACACACACACTCACTCGCCTCTACCCACACACTCACACTCACTCGCCTCTACCCACACACTCACTCGCCTCTACCCACACACTCACTCGCCTCTACCCACACACTCACTCGCCTCTACCCACACACTCACTCGCCTCTACCCACACACACACTCGCCTCTACCCACACACTCACTCGCCTCTACCCACACACTCACTGGACTCTACCCACACACACACACTCACTCACTTGCCTCTACCCACACACTCACTCGCCTCTACCCACACACTCACTGGCCTCTACCCACACACTCACTCGCCTCTACCCACACACTCACTCGCCTCTACCCACACACTCACTCGCCTCTACCCACACACTCACTCGCCTCTACCCACACACTCACTCGCCTCTACCCACACACTCACTCGCCTCTACCCACACACTCACTCGCCTCTACCCACACACTCACTCGCCTCTACCCACACACTCACTCGCCTCTACCCACACACTCACTCGCCTCTACCCACACACTCACTCGCCTCTACCCACACACTCACTCGCCTCTACCCACACACTCACTCGCCTCTACCCACACACTCACTCGCCTCTACCCACACACTCACTCGCCTCTACCCACACACTCACTCGCCTCTACCCACACACTCACTCGCCTCTACCCACACACTCACTCGCCTCTACCCACACACTCACTCGCCTCTACCCACACACTCACTCGCCTCTACCCACACACTCACTCGCCTCTACCCACACACTCACTTGCCTCTACCCACACACTCACTTGCCTCTACCCACACACACACTTGCCTCTACCCACACACACACTTGCCTCTACCCACACACTCACTTGCCTCTACCCACACACACACACTCACTGGACTCTACCCACACACACACACTCACTTGCCTCTACCCACACACACACACTCACTCGCCTCTACCCACACACACACACACACTCCCTTGCCTCTACCCACACACACACACACTCACTCGCCTCTACCCACACACTCACTTGCCTGTACCCACACACTCACTTGCCTCTACCCACACACTCACTTGCCTCTACCCACACACTCACTTGCCTCTACCCACACACACACTTGCCTCTACCCACACACACACTTGCCTCTACCCACACACTCACTGGACTCTACCCACACACACACACTCACTCGCCTCTACCCACACACACACACACTCACTTGCCTCTACCCACACACACACACACACTCACTCGCCTCTACCCACACACTCACTCGCCTCTACCCACACACTCACTCACTCGCCTCTACCCACACACTCACTCACTCGCCTCTACCCACACACTCACTCACTCGCCTCTACCCACACACTCACTCACTCGCCTCTACCCACACACTCACTCACTCGCCTCTACCCACACACTCACTCACTCGCCTCTACCCACACACACACTCGCCTCTACCCACACACACACTCACTGGACTCTACCCACACACACACTCACTGGACTCTACCCACACACACTGGACTCTACCCACACACACTCACTGGACTCTACCCACACACACACTCACTCGCCTCTACCCACACACACACTCACTCGCCTCTACCCACACACACACACACTCACTCGCCTCTACCCACACACTCACACTCACTCGCCTCTACCCACACACTCACACTCACTCGCCTCTACCCACACACTCACTCGCCTCTACCCACACACTCACTCGCCTCTACCCACACACTCACTCGCCTCTACCCACACACTCACTCGCCTCTACCCACACACTCACTCGCCTCTACCCACACACTCACTCGCCTCTACCCACACACTCACTCGCCTCTACCCACACACTCACTCGCCTCTACCCACACACTCACTCGCCTCTACCCACACACTCACTCGCCTCTACCCACACACTCACTCGCCTCTACCCACACACTCACTCGCCTCTACCCACACACTCACTCGCCTCTACCCACACACTCACTCGCCTCTACCCACACACTCACTCGCCTCTACCCACACACTCACTGGACTCTACCCACACACACACACTCACTCACTTGCCTCTACCCACACACTCACTCGCCTCTACCCACACACTCACTGGCCTCTACCCACACACTCACTCGCCTCTACCCACACACTCACTCGCCTCTACCCACACACTCACTCGCCTCTACCCACACACTCACTCGCCTCTACCCACACACTCACTGGCCTCTACCCACACACTCACTCGCCTCTACCCACACACTCACTCGCCTCTACCCACACACTCACTCGCCTCTACCCACACACTCACTCGCCTCTACCCACACACTCACTTGCCTCTACCCACACACACACTTGCCTCTGCCCACACACTCACTTGCCTCTACCAACACACACACACTCACTGGACTCTACCCACACACACACACTCACTGGACTCTACCCACACACACTCACTTGCCTCTACCCACACACACACACTCACTTGCCTCTACCCACACACACACACTCACTTGCCTCTACCCACACACACACACACACTCACTTGCCTCTACCCACACACCCACACTCACTTGCCACTACCCACACACACACACTCACTTGCCTCTACCCACACACACACACACACACTCACTGGACTCTACCCACACACACTTGCCTCTACCCACACACACACACTCACTTGCCTCTACCGACACACACACACTCACTTGCCTCTACCCACACACACACACTCACTTGCCTCTACCCACACACACACACTCACTTGCCTCTACCCACACACACACACACTCACTTGCCTCTACCCACACACTCACTTGCCTCTACCCACACACTCACTTGCCTCTACCCACACACTCACTTTCCTCTACCCACACACACACACTCACTTGCCTCTACCCACACACACACACTCACTTGCCTCTACCCACACACACACACTCACTTGCCTCTACCCACACACCCACACTCACTTGCCTCTACCCACACACTCACTTGCCTCTACCCACACACTCACTTGCCTCTACCCACACACTCACTTGCCTCTACCCACACTCACTTGCCTCTACCCACACACTCACTTGCCTCTACCCACACACTCACTTGCCTCTACCCACACACTCACTTGCCTCTACCCACACACTCACTTGCCTCTACACACACACACTCACTGGACTCTACCCACACACACACACACTCACTTGCCTCTACCCACCCACACACACACACTCACTTGCCTCTACCCACACACACACACTCACTTGCCTCTACCCACACACACACACTCACTTGCCTCTACCCACACACACACACTCACTTGCCTCTACCCACACACACACACTCACTTGCCTCTACCCACACACACACACTCACTTGCCTCTACCCACACACACACACTCACTTGCCTCTACCCACACACACTCGCTTGCCTCTACCCACACACACTCGCTTGCCTCTACCCACACACACTCGCTTGCCTCTACCCACACACACACACACTCGCTTGCCTCTACCCACACACACACACACTCGCTTGCCTCTACCCACACACACACACACACTCGCTTGCCTCTACCCACACACACACTCGCTTGCCTCTACCCACACACACACACTCGCTTGCCTCTACCCACACACACACACACACACTCGCTTGCCTCTACCCACACACATACACATTCGCTTGCCTCTACCCACACACATACACATTCGCTTGCCTCTACCCACACACACACGCTTGCCTCTACCCACACACACACTCGCTTGCCTCTACCCACACACACACTCGCTTGCCTCTACCCACACACACACACACACTCGCTTGCCTCTACCCACACACACACACACTCGCTTGCCTCTACCCACACACACACACACTCGCTTGCCTCTACCCACACACACTCGCTTGCCTCTACCCACACACACACACACACTCGCCTGCCTCTACCCACACACACACTCACTCGCCTGCCTCTACCCACACACACTCACTCGCCTGCCTCTACCCACACACACACTCACTCGCCTGCCTCTACCCACACACACACTCACTCGCCTGCCTCTACCCACACACACACTCACTCGCCTGCCTCTACCCACACACACACTCACTCGCCTGCCTCTACCCACACACACTCGCCTGCCTCTACCCACACACACTCGCCTGCCTCTACCCACACACACTCGCCTGCCTCTACCCACACACACACTCACTCGCCTGCCTCTACCCACACACACACTCGCCTGCCTCTACCCACACACACTCGCCTGCCTCTACCCACACACACACTCACTCGCCTGCCTCTACCCACACACACTCACTCGCCTGCCTCTACCCACACACACACACACACACACTCACTCGCCTGCCTCTACCCACACACACACACACTCACTCGCCTGCCTCTACCCACACACACACACTCACTCGCCTGCCTCTACCCACACACACACTCACTCGCCTGCCTCTACCCACACACACTCACTCGCCTGCCTCTACCCACACACACACACACTCGCCTGCCTCTACCCACACACACACACACACTCGCCTGCCTCTACCCACACACACACTCACTCGCCTGCCTCTACCCACACACACACACTCACTCACTCGCCTGCCTCTACCCACACACACACACACTCACTCACTCGCCTGCCTCTACCCACACACACACACACACACTCACTCACTCGCCTGCCTCTACCCACACACACACACACACACTCACTCACTCGCCTGCCTCTACCCACACACACACACACACACACTCGCCTGCCTCTACCCACACACACACACACTCACTCGCCTGCCTCTACCCACACACACACACACTGGACTCTACCCCCACACACACACACTGGACTCTACCCCCACACACACACACTGGACTCTACCCCCACACACACACACTGGACTCTACCCCCACACACACACACTGGACTCTACCCCCACACACACACACTGGACTCTACCCCCACACACACACACTGGACTCTACCCCCACACACACACACTGGACTCTACCCCCACACACACACACTGGACTCTACCCCCACACACACACACTGGACTCTACCCCCACACACACACACTGGACTCTACCCCCACACACACACACTGGACTCTACCCCCACACACACACACTGGACTCTACCCCCACACACACACACTGGACTCTACCCCCACACACACACACTGGACTCTACCCCCACACACACACACTGGACTCTACCCCCACACACACACACTGGACTCTACCCCCACACACACACACTGGACTCTACCCCCACACACACACACTGGACTCTACCCCCACACACACACACTGGACTCTACCCCCACACACACACACTGGACTCTACCCCCACACACACACACTGGACTCTACCCCCACACACACACACTGGACTCTACCCCCACACACACACACTGGACTCTACCCCCACACACACACACTGGACTCTACCCCCACACACACACACTGGACTCTACCCCCACACACACACACTGGACTCTACCCCCACACACACACACTGGACTCTACCCCCACACACACACACTGGACTCTACCCCCACACACACACACTGGACTCTACCCCCACACACACACACTGGACTCTACCCCCACACACACACACTGGACTCTACCCCCACACACACACACTGGACTCTACCCCCACACACACACACTGGACTCTACCCCCACACACACACACTGGACTCTACCCCCACACACACACACTGGACTCTACCCCCACACACACACACTGGACTCTACCCCCACACACACACACTGGACTCTACCCCCACACACACACACTGGACTCTACCCCCACACACACACACTGGACTCTACCCCCACACACACACACTGGACTCTACCCCCACACACACACACTGGACTCTACCCCCACACACACACACTGGACTCTACCCCCACACACACACACTGGACTCTACCCCCACACACACACACTGGACTCTACCCCCACACACACACACTGGACTCTACCCCCACACACACACACTGGACTCTACCCCCACACACACACACTGGACTCTACCCCCACACACACACACTGGACTCTACCCCCACACACACACACTGGACTCTACCCCCACACACACACACTGGACTCTACCCCCACACACACACACTGGACTCTACCCCCACACACACACACTGGACTCTACCCCCACACACACACACTGGACTCTACCCCCACACACACACACTGGACTCTACCCCCACACACACACACTGGACTCTACCCCCACACACACACACTGGACTCTACCCCCACACACACACACTGGACTCTACCCCCACACACACACACTGGACTCTACCCCCACACACACACACTGGACTCTACCCCCACACACACACACTGGACTCTACCCCCACACACACACACTGGACTCTACCCCCACACACACACACTGGACTCTACCCCCACACACACACACTGGACTCTACCCCCACACACACACACTGGACTCTACCCCCACACACACACACTGGACTCTACCCCCACACACACACACTGGACTCTACCCCCACACACACACACTGGACTCTACCCCCACACACACACACTGGACTCTACCCCCACACACACACACTGGACTCTACCCCCACACACACACACTGGACTCTACCCCCACACACACACACTGGACTCTACCCCCACACACACACACTGGACTCTACCCCCACACACACACACTGGACTCTACCCCCACACACACACACTGGACTCTACCCCCACACACACACACTGGACTCTACCCCCACACACACACACTGGACTCTACCCCCACACACACACACTGGACTCTACCCCCACACACACACACTGGACTCTACCCCCACACACACACACTGGACTCTACCCCCACACACACACACTGGACTCTACCCCCACACACACACACTGGACTCTACCCCCACACACACACACTGGACTCTACCCCCACACACACACACTGGACTCTACCCCCACACACACACACTGGACTCTACCCCCACACACACACACTGGACTCTACCCCCACACACACACACTGGACTCTACCCCCACACACACACACTGGACTCTACCCCCACACACACACACTGGACTCTACCCCCACACACACACACTGGACTCTACCCCCACACACACACTGGACTCTACCCCCACACACACACTGGACTCTACCCACACACACACACACTGGACTCTACCCACACACACACACACACTGGACTCTACCCACACACACACACACACTGGACTCTACCCACACACACACACACTGGACTCTACCCACACACACACACACTGGACTCTACCCACACACACACACACTGGACTCTACCCACACACACACACACTGGACTCTACCCACACACACACACACTGGACTCTACCCACACACACACACACTGGACTCTACCCACACACACACACACTGGACTCTACCCACACACACACACACTGGACTCTACCCACACACACACACACTGGACTCTACCCCCACACACACACACTGGACTCTACCCCCACACTACAACACGCATATGATGCTGCTGCCACTCTGTTTATTAACTATGCATAGTCACTATACCCTTACCTATATATTACCTCAATTACCTCTACTAACCATACCTTTGCACATTGACTCGGTACTGGTACTCCTTATTAGACATATTATTTTGTTACTATTTTTCGTTTAGTTCATGTTCCCTATTTTTGTTTTTTTACCTCTGCATTGTTGATTAAGGGCTCGTAAGTAAGCATTTCACGATACCTTTTCTATTTGGCGCACGTGACAAATAAAATGTGATTATGATTAATAAAGCCCGGCACATTAACAGTTAGGATATTGATTATAGACATAATTAAGTTGGAGTTTCCTCTCTCCTCACTTTTCTTAGAAAATAAGTCAAGGGCTGTTTCCTTATCTCCTCCCTCTGCTGCTGCCTCCATTGTTCTCAACGCCATTATGCCAATCACAACTTGGTCTAGGAAAAGGCGCCAATTTAAAACCACACTGATGTGTTTCAGAACCACGGACAGCGACCACTATCCAACGCAGGAGAACGCGCATGTTATAAAATCATTTTTATTAGTGTTGCACCATTGTTCTTACATAATATAACCATATATAACCATATATAACCATATATAACCATATGCAATTTCAGTAGCATGTCTTAGAGTGACGGACTGGGCCATCCCAACGGCCTCCACAACGGATCAGTCAGACTGGTGTACTGTACACCATGGAAGAAAAATAAAGTTATATTTCCGACTGCTCGACTAAAGACATTTCGGTCGACCAACAGCCTACAGAACGCAGAGTTAAAACTAGCCATTGACTAAATCATCTCAGGGAAAGTGTTAGGGTTTAATGGTCAGGGACCCAGCCTGCTTCACCCTCGGTAGTCTAGGGTTAGGGTACTTACCCTCGGTAGTCTAGGGTTAGGGTACTGACTCTCACCCTTGGTAGTCTAGGGTTAGGGTACTGACTCTCACCCCCGGGAGTCTAGGGTTAGGGTACTGACTCTCACCCCCGGGAGTCTAGGGTTAGGGTACTGACTCTCACCCCCGGGAGTCTAGGGTTAGGGTACTGACTCTCACCCCCGGGAGTCTAGGGTTAGGGTACTGACTCTCACCCCCGGGAGTCTAGGGTTAGGGTACTGACTCTCACCCCCGGGAGTCTAGGGTTAGGGTACTGACTCTCACCCCCGGGAGTCTAGGGTTAGGGTACTGACTCTCACCCCCGGGAGTCTAGGGTTAGGGTACTGACTCACCCTTGGTAGCCTTGGGTTTAGAGTGGCAGCTGAGACAGGAGTGGAGGGGGCAGCGGAAAACCTTGTCGAAAACCGTGAGGGCGTTGGGGCGGACACAGGCTTCATGGTAGAACTTCCCACAGTGCTGCACGTTACAACGATGCACCTCCCCCTCCGACAGCTTACAGCTGAAACACTGGTGCACCCCTGGAGAGAGACAGAGTCAGGGTTAACACGAGAGAGACAGAGCCAGGGTGAACACTGGAGAGAGACGGAGCCAGGGTGAACACTGGAGAGAGACGGAGCCAGGGTGAACACTGGAGAGACGGAGCCAGGGTGAACACTGGAGAGAGACGGAGCTAGGGTGAACACTGGAGAGAGACGGAGCTAGGGTGAACACTGGAGAGAGACAGAGCTAGGGTGAACACTGGAGAGAGACGGAGCCAGGGTGAACACTGGAGAGAGACGGAGCCAGGGTTAACACTGGAGAGAGACGGAGAGATGGGGTTAACCAGTCATTACCTGAGGTGCTACAGACAGGATGACCCTGTTCTTGCCTGAGGTGCTACAGGATGACCCTGATCTTACCTGAGGTGCTACAGACAGGATGACCCTGTTCTTACCTGAGGTGCTACAGACAGGATGACCCTGATCTTACCTGAGGTGCTACAGACAGGATGACCCTGTTCTTACCTGAGGTGCTATAGACAGGATGACCCTGATCTTACTTGAGGTGCTACAGACAGGATGACCCTGTTCTTACCTGAGGTGCTACAGACAGGATGACCCTGATCTTACCTGAGGTGCTACAGACAGGATGACCCTGATCTTACCTGAGGTGCTACAGACAGGATGACCCTGATCTTACCTGAGGTGCTACAGACAGGATGACCCTGTTCTTACCTGAGGTGCTACAGACAGGATGACCCTGATCTTACCTGAGGTGCTACAGACAGGATGACCCTGTTCTTACCTGAGGTGCTATAGACAGGATGACCCTGATCTTACTTGAGGTGCTACAGACAGGATGACCCTGTTCTTACCTGAGGTGCTACAGACAGGATGACCCTGATCTTACCTGAGGTGCTACAGACAGGATGACCCTGATCTTACCTGAGGTGCTACAGACAGGATGACCCTGATCTTACCTGAGGTGCTACAGACAGGATGACCCTGTTCTTACCTGAGGTGCTACAGACAGGATGACCCTGTTCTTACCTGAGGTGCTACAGACAGGATGACCCTGTTCTTACCTGAGGTGCTACAGACAGGATGACCCTGTTCTTACCTGAGGTGCTACAGACAGGATGACCCTGCTCTTACCTGAGGTGCAGTCTGGACAGAGCAGCTTGTCCTGTGGTTTCAGGGTGGATCCTAGACAGGAGAGGTGAAAGGACCCACAGCACTGACCCTCACATGGCACCACATCCTCTCCAGCCTGCTCACACACCTATAACAACACCGTCAGCAACATAGTGAACCCCACACCGACGACAGTCAGACAGCAGCATAGTGAACCCCACACCGACAACAGTCAGACAGCAGCATAGTGAACCCCATACCGACAACAGTCAGACAGCAGCATAGTGAACCCCACACCGACAACAGTCAGAGAGCAGCATAGTGAACCCCACACCGACAACAGTCAGACAGCAGCATAGTGAACCCCACACCGACAAGTCAGAGAGCAGCATAGTGAACACCACACCGACAACAGTCAGACAGCAGCATAGTGAACCACACACCGACGACAGACAGCAACATAGTGAACCCCACACCGACAAGTCAGACAGCAGCATAGTGAACCCCACACCGACAAGTCAGAGAGCAGCATAGTGAACACCACACCAACAAGTCAGAGAGCAGCATAGTGAACACCACACCGACAACAGTCAGACAGCAGCATAGTGAACCCCACACCGACAACAGCCAGACAGCAGCATAGTGAACCCCACATCGACAACGGTCAGACAGCAACATAGTGAACCCCACACCGACAACAGTCAGACAGCAACATAGTGAACCCCACACCGACAACGGTCAGACAGCAACATAGTGAACCCCACATCGACAACGGTCAGACAGCAACATAGTGAACCCCACACCGACAACAGTCAGACAGCAGCATCGTGAACCCCACACCGACAACAGACAAACAGCAGCATAGTGAACCCCACACCGACAACAGCCAGACAGCAGCATAGTGAACCCCACACCGACAACAGTCAGACAGCAGCATAGTGAACCACACATCTACAAACAGAACACACTGAAACTCCTCCCCCAACCCTAGGAGATGAGCTGTTCTCACCTGACAGACAGATTCCTTTTTGGGGCCTCCTCCGTTAGTCTTCTTGGCCCCGTTGGTCTGGTCTATGCTGTCACTGGGGGACTCTGGACGCTCTTCAATGCCAGAGCCCTCTGGCTCAGGACTGGCTGCTGCTTTCTTCCTCTTCTTGGTCTGGGAGGATGCTAATTGGCTGGCTGAGTCCAGCCTCCTCTTCCTGATTGGCTTTGTCTTCTCTAGTTCTTTAGAACTAGTGAATCCTTCAACATGTGTCTCCGTTTTCTTTCTGTTTCTCATCTTCGTGGGGGCGGAGGACTCTGCTGACACAGCCTGGGGTTAGAGTTAGGAGAGGAAGATCCGACTCGTCATCATGGACATCTAAAAAGGCAACATACTGGCAGTGTTTTCCAAAAGTATATGGAGTAGCCAGCCAACTAGAAAAAGGGGCCAGACAGGTTCCCACGGGCCAGCTTGGTGTTGGTGGCCTCCGGTACATTCTAATGCCTTGATTCCATCCAAAACACGCAGCTAAATTATTTAATGCTTTAATTGAGTTTACTTCCCAGAGAAAAAGTCCTGCGGGGTCTAGTTTTGTCTTATCTTGATTATTGTCCAGTCCTGTGGTCGAGTGCTGCAAGGATAGACCTAGTTAAGCTGCAGCTGTCGGGCTGCGTGTGTGCGTATTGATGTGTAGTAGAGGTCGACCGATTAATCGGAATGGCCGATTAATTAAGGCCGATTTCAAGTTTTCATAACAATCCGAAATCGGTATTTATGGACAGCAATTTGGCCTAATTTGTTTTACACCTTTATTTAACTAGGCAAGTCAGTTAAGAACACATTCTTATTTTCAATGACGGCCTAGGAACGGGTAGGGTTAACGACAGATTTTTACATTGTCAGCTCGGGGATTCAATCTTGCAACCTTACAGTTCACTAGTCCAACGCTCTAACCACCTGCCTCTCATTGCACTCCACGAGGAGCCTGCCTGTTACGCAAATGCAGTAGAAGCCAAGGTAAGTTGCTAGCTAGCATTAAACTTATCTTATAAAAAACAATCAATCAATCATAATCACTAGGTAATTATACATGGTTGATGATATTACTAGTTTATCTAGCGTGTCCTAAGTTGCATATAATCGATGCGGTGCGTATTCGTGAAAAAGGACTGTCGTTGCTCCAATGTGTACCGAACCATAAACATCAATGCCTTTCTTAAAATCAATACACAGGAGTATATATTTTTAAACCTGCATATTTAGCTAAAAGAAATCCAGTTTAGCAGGCAATATTAACCAGGTGAAATTGTGTCACTTCTCTTGCGTTCATTGCACGCAGAGTCAGTGTATATGCAACAGTTTGGGCCGCCTAACTTGCCAGAATTGTACGTAATTATGACATAACATTGAAGGTTGTGCAATGTAACAGGAATATTTAGACTTATGGTTGCCACCTGTTAGATAAAATATGGAAAGGTACCGTATTTCACTGAAAGAATAAACGTCTTGTTTTCGAGATGATAGTTTCCGGATTCGACCATATTAATGACCTAAGGCTCGTATTTCTGTGTGTTATTATGTTATAATTAAGTCTATGATTTGATAGAGCAGTCTGACTGAGCGGTGGTAGGCAGCAGCAGGTTTGCAAGTATTCATTCAAACAGCACTTTCCTGCATTTTGCCAGCAGCCCTTTGCTGTGCTTCAAGCATTGCGCTGTTTATGACTTCAAGCCCATCAACTCCCAAGATGAGGCTGGTGTAACCGATGTGAAATGGCTAGCTAGTTAGCAGGGTGCGCGCTAATAGCGTTTCAAACGTCACTCGCTCTGAGACTTGGAGTAGTTATTCCCCTTGCTCTGCATGGGTAACACTGCTTCGAGGGTGGCTGTTGTCGTTGTGTTCCTGGTTCGAGCCCAGGTAGGAGCGAGGAGAGGGACGGAAGCTATACTGTTACACTGGCAATACTAAAGTGCCTATAAGAACATCCAATAGTCAAAGGTATATGAAATACAAATGTTATAGAGAGAAATAGTCCTATAATTCCTATAACTACAACCTAAAACTTCTTACCTGGGAATATTGAAGACTCATGTTAAAAGGAACCACCAGCTTTCATATGTTCTCATGTTCTGAGCAAGGAACTGAAACGTTAGCTTTCTTACATGGAACATATTGCACTTTTACTTCTCCAACACTTTGTTTTTGCATTATTTAAAACAAATTGAACATGTTTCATTATTTAATTGAGGCTAAATTGATTTATTGATGTATTATATTAAGTTAAAATAAGTGTTCATTCAGTATCGTTGTAATTGTCATTATTACAAATAAAAAAATATTTTAAAAAATATATATATTATTATAATTTTTTTATTTTTTTTTATTTTTTTATTTATTTTTTATAAAATCGGCCGATTGATCGGTATCGGCTTTTTTGGTCCTCCAATAAATCGGTATCGGCGTTGAAAAAAATCATAATCGGTCGACCTCTAATATGTAGGCTGTATGTGTGTGTATTGATACGTAGGCTGTGTGTGTGTGTGTGTGTGTGTGTGTGTGTGTGTATTGATATGTAGGCTGTGTGTGTGTGTGTGTATTGATACAGTGCCTTGCGAAAGTATTCGGCCCCCTTGAACTTTGCGACCTTTTGCCACATTTCAGGCTTCAAACATAAAGATATAAAACTGTATTTTTTTGTGAAGAATCAACAACAAGTGGGACACAATCATGAAGTGGAACGACATTTATTGGATACTTCAAACTTTTTTAACAAATCAAAAACTGAAAAATTGGGCATGCAAAATTATTCAGCCCCCTTAAATTAATACTTTGTAGCGCCACCTTTTGCTGCGATTACAGCTGTAAGTCGCTTGGGGTATGTCTCTATCAGTTTTGCACATCGAGAGACTGAAATGTTTTCCCATTACTCCTTGCAAAAGCTCGAGCTCAGTGAGGTTGGATGGAGAGCATTTGTGAACAGCAGTTTTCAGTTCTTTCCACAGATTCTGGATTGGATTCAGGTCTGGACTTTGACTTGGCCATTCTAACACCTGGATATGTTTATTTTTGAACCATTCCATTGTAGATTTTGCTTTATGTTTTGGATCATTGTCTTGTTGGAAGACAAATCTCCGTCCCAGTCTCAGGTTTTTTGCAGACTGCATCAGGTTTTCTTCCAGAATGGTCCTGTATTTGGCGCCATCCATCTTCCCATCAATTTTAACCATCTTCCCTGTCCCTGCTGAAGAAAAGCAGGCCCAAACCATGATGCTGCCACCACCATGTTTGACAGTGGGGATGGTGTGTTCAGCTGTGTTGCTTTTACGCCAAACATAACGTTTTGCATTGTTGCCAAAAAGTTCAATTTTGGTTTCATCTGACCAGAGCACCTTCTTCCACATGTTTGGTGTGTCTCCCAGGTGGCTTGTGGCAAACTTTAAACGACACTTTTTATGGATATCTTTAAGAAATGGCTTTCTTCTTGCCACTCTTCCATAAAGGCCAGATTTGTGCAATATACGACTGATTGTTGTCCTATGGAGAGAGTCTCCCACCTCAGCTGTAGATCTCTGCAGTTCATCCAGAGTGATCATGGGCCTCTTGGCTGCATCTCTGATCAGTCTTCTCCTTGTATGAGCTGAAAGTTTAGAGGGACGGCCAGGTCTTGGTAGATTTGCAGTGGTCTGATACTCCTTCCATTTCAATATTATCGCTTGCACAGTGCTCCTTGGGATGTTTAAAGCTTGGGAAATCTTTTTGTATCCAAATCCGGCTTTAAACTTCTTCACAACAGTAACTCGGACCTGCCTGGTGTGTTCCTTGTTCTTCATGATGCTCTCTGCGCTTTTAACGGACTTCTGAGACTATCACAGTGCAGGTGCATTTATACGGAGACTTGATTACACACAGGTGGATTGTATTTATCATCATTAGTCATTTAGGTCAACATTGGATCATTCAGAGATCCTCACTGAACTTCTGGAGAGAGTTTGCTGCACTGAAAGTAAAGGGGCTGAATAATTTTGCACGCCCAATTTTTCAGTTTTTGATTTGTTAAAAAGTTTGAAATATCCAATAAATGTCGTTCCACTTCACGATTGTGTCCCACTTGTTGTTGATTCTTCACAAAAAAATACAGTTTTATATCTTTATGTTTGAAGCCTGAAATGTGGCAAAAGGTCGCAAAGTTCAAGGGGGCCGAATACTTTCGCAAGGCACTGTATGTGGGCTGTGTGTGTGTGTATTGATATGTGGGCTGTGTGTGTGTGTATTGATATGTGGGCTGTGTGTGTGTGTATTGATGTGTGGGCTGCGTGTGTGTGTATTGATGTGTGGGCTGCGTGTGTGTGTATTGATGTGTGGGCTGCGTGTGTGTGTATTGATATGTGGGCTGCGTGTGTGAGTATTGATATGTAGGCTGTGTGTATTGATATGTAGGCTGTGTGTATTGATATGTAGGCTGTGTGTATTGATATGTAGGCTGTGTGTGTGTGTGTGTGTTGATATGTAGACTGTGTGTGTTGATATGTAGGCTGTGTGTGTGTATTGATATGTAGGCTGTGTGTGTATTAATATGTGGGCTGTGTGTGTATTAATATGTGGGCTGTGTGTGTATTGATGTGTAGGCTGTGTGTGTGTTGAGATGCAGGCTGTGTGTGTATTGATGTGTAGGCTGTGTGTGTGTGTGTCTGGGTGTGTGTGTGTGTATTGATATGTAGGCTGTGTGTGTGTCTATTGATATGTGGGCTGCGTGTGTGTGTGTGTGCGTGAGTATTGATATGTGGGCTGTGTGCGTGTGTATTGATATGTGGGCTGCGTGTGTGTGTATTGATATGTGGGCTGCGTGTGTGTGTATTGATATGTGGGCTGCGTGTGTGTGTATTGATATGTGGGCTGCGTGTGTGTGTATTGATATGTGGGCTGCGTGTGTGTGTATTGATATGTGGGCTGTGTGTGTGTGTATTGATATGTGGGCTGTGTGTGTGTGTATTGATATGTGGGCTGTGTGTGTGTGTATTGATATGTGGGCTGTGTGTGTGTATTGATATGTGGGCTGTGTGTGTGTGTATTGATATGTGGGCTGTGTGTGTGTGTATTGATATGTGGGCTGTGTGTGTGAGTATTGATATGTAGGCTGTGTGCGTGTGTATTGATATGTGGGCTGCGTGTGTATTGATATGTGGGCTGCGTGTGTGTGTGTATTGATATGTGGGCTGCGTGTGTGTGTGTGTTGATATGTGGGCTGCGTGTGTGTGTGTGTGTATTGATATGTGGGCTGCGTGTGCCTTTTTAAAATTGATGTGGTTCTTGTCTATTAGTGCGTCCTCTAACCACTAGGCCACCACCTGCCTCCTCTTACCACTAGGCCACCACCTGCCTCCTCTAAGCACTAGGCCACCACCTGCTGCCCCATGTGGTCTAGGCCTATATCATGAAGACTATTTTCTAACCTGTCTTCGAGATTCAAGTATTATTTCAAGTTTTACTGCAAGATATGAATTGTCACAATGTTTGTTGTTCAAATTACGTATTTGACTAAAACAGTGAAGAGGCGACTCCGCTGGCTTTCTCAGGCAGAGTTGCAAAGAAAAAGCCATATCTCAGACTGGCCAATAAAAAGAAAAGATTAAGATGGGCAAAAGAACACAGACACTGGACAGAGGAACTATGCCTAGAAGTCCAGCATCCCGGAGTCGCCTTTTCACTGTTGACGTTGAGACTGGTGTTTTGTAGGTACTATTTAATGAAGCTGCCAGTTGAGGACTTGTGAGGTGTCTGTTTTTCAAACTAGACACACTAATGTACTTGTCCTCTTGCTCATTTGAGCACCGGGGCCTCCCACTCTTTCTTTTCTGGTTAGAGCAAGTTTGCGCTGTTCTGTGAAGGGAGTAGTACACCGCGTTGTACGAGATCTTCAGTTTCTTGGCAATTTCTCGCATGGAATAGCCTTCATTTCTCAGAACGAGAATAGACTTATGCGTTTCAGAAGAAAGATCCTTTGTTTCTGGCCATTTTGAGCCTGTAATCGAACCCACAAATGCTGATTCTCCAGATACTCAACGAGCATAAAGGCCAGTTTTATTGTTTCTTTAATCAGGAAAACAGTTTTCAGCTGTGCTAACATAATTGAAAAAGGGTTTTCTAATGATCAATTAGCCTTTTAAAATGATACACTTGTATTAGCTAAAACAACGTGCCATTGGAACACAGGCGTGATGGTTGTTGATAATGGGCCTCTATGCCTATTTTTATTTTTTTATACCTATATTTAACTAGGCAAGTCAGTTAAGAACAAATTCTTATTTTCAATGACGGCCTAGGAACAGTGGGTTAATTGCCTGTTCAGGGGCAGAACGACAGATTTGTACCTGGTCAGCTCGGGGATTTAAACTTGCAACCTTTCAGTTACTACCCTGCCGCCCCAATGTAGATATGTAGATATTCCCTTAAAAATATATATATATATATCGTTTCCAGCTACAATAGTCATTTACAACATTAATGTCTACACTGTATTTCTGATCAAATTGATGTTATTTAAAAAGGACAATTTTTTTTTTTTTGCTTTTCTTTAAAAAATAAGGACATTTCTCAGTGACCCCAAACTATTGAACAGCAGTGTATACACAGCCAAGTTCTTCTCATGCTCCCTACACACAGCCAAGTTCTTCTCATGCTCCCTACACACAGCCAAGTTCTTCTCATGCTCCCTACACACAGCCAAGTTCTTCTCATGCTCCCTACACACAGCCATGTTCTTCTCATGCTCCCTACACACAGCCATGTTCTTCTCATGCTCCCTACACACAGCCATGTTCTTCTCATGCTCCCTACACACAGCCATGTTCTTCTCATGCTCCCTACACACAGCCATGTTCTTCTCATGCTCCCTACACACAGCCATGTTCTTCTCATGCTCCCTACACACAGCCATGTTCTTCTCATGCTCCCTATACACAGCCAAGTTCTTCTCATGCTCCCTACACACAGCCATGTTCTTCTCATGCTCCCTACACACAGCCATGTTCTTCTCATGCTCCCTATACACAGCCAAGTTCTTCTCATGCTCCCTACACACAGCCAAGTTCTTCTCATGCTCCCTACACACAGCCATGTTCTTCTCATGCTCCCTACACACAGCCATGTTCTTCTCATACTCCCTACACACAGCCATGTTCTTCTCATGCTCCCTACACACAGCCATGTTCTTCTCATGCTCCCTATAAACAGCCATGTTCTTCTCATGCTCCCTACACACAGCCATGTTCTTCTCATGCTCCCTACACACAGCCATGTTCTTCTCATGCTCCCCACACACAGCATGTTCTTCTCATGCTTCCTACACACAGCCATGTTCTTCTCATGCTCCCTATAAACAGCCATGTTATTCTCATGCTCCCTACACACAGCCATGTTCTTCTCATGCTCCCTACACACAGCCATGTTATTCTCGTGCTCCCTACACACAGCCATGTTCTTCTCGTGCTCCCTACACACGGCCATGTTCTTCTCGTGCTACCTACAGACGGCCATGTTCTTCTCGTGCTCCCTACACACAGCCATGTTCTTCTCATGCTCCCTACACACAGCCAAGTTCTTCTTATGCTCCCTACACACAGCCAAGTTCTTCTTATGCTCCCTACACACAGCCATGTTCTTCTCATGCTCCATATACACAGCCATGTTCTTCTCATGCTCCCTACACACAGCCATGTTCTTCTCATGCTCCCTATACACAGCCATGTTCTTCTCTTGCTCCCTACACACAGCCATGTTCTTCTCATGCTCCCTACACACAGCCATGTTCTTCTCATGCTCCCTATAAAAAGCCATGTTCTTCTCATGCTCCCTACACACAGCCATGTTCTTCTCTTGCTTCCTACACACAGCCATGTTCTTCTCATGCTCCCTACACAGCCATGTTCTTCTCATGCTCCCTACACACAGCCATGTTCTTCTCATGCTTCCTACAGACAGCCATGTTCTTCTCATGCTTCCTACAGACAGCCATGTTCTTCTCATGCTCCCTATACACAGCCATGTTCTTCTCATGCTCCCTATACACAGCCATGTTCTTCTCATGCTCCATATACACAGCCATGTTCTTCTCATGCTCCCTACAGACAGCCATGTTCTTCTCATGCTCCCTACAGACAGCCATGTTCTTCTCATGCTCCCTATACACAGCCATGTTCTTCTCATGCTCCCTATACACAGCCATGTTCTTCTCATGCTCCCTATACACAGCCATGTTCTTCTCATGCTCCCTACACACAGCCATGTTCTTCTCATGCTCCCTACACACAGCCATGTTCTTCTCATGCTCCCTACACACAGCCATGTTCTTCTCATGCTCCCTACACACAGCCATGTTCTTCTCATGCTCCCTACACACAGCCATGTTCTTCTCATGCTCCCTACACACAGCCATGTTCTTCTCATGCTCCCTACACACAGCCATGTTCTTCTCATGCTCCCTACAGACAGCCATGTTCTTCTCATGCTCCATATACACAGCCATGTTCTTCTCATGCTCCCTATACACAGCCATGTTCTTCTCATGCTCCCTATACACAGCCATGTTCTTCTCATGCTCCCTATACACAGCCATGTTCTTCTCATGCTCCCTACACACAGCCATGTTCTTTTCTAATTACTGTGTGTGTATAGCGAAGTTATTTTTATTCCTCAGGTCATTATTTCTATTTAATAATATCTTTAACTCTGCGTTGTTGGAAACGGACCCATAAGTAAGCATTTTACTGTTAGTCTACACCCATTGTCTACAAAGCATGTGACAATTCAAATTTGAGTAAATGGCCTATGCACCACGACTCTGCGTGGCTGGCTATGTGAAACACAAAAGAAAATAAATTAATTTGCCAGAAAACTAGGCTAAGTTAATTTCGACTCATCATTCGTTACCCCTTACCATTGTAATGCATGTGCAAATTCACTCGAAGGAGCATCATGCTCTCTCCCTCTTTAATGTAATGAAATTTGACTGCAACCAGCTACAGCGCACACATCACACAGGTACCAGGAGGTGGAACAGACTGTCAAACCAGCAGTGTCCCGTCATCGCTCGCTTTGTGACTGACAGGTGACTTTCCTCTCAATAGATCGCTAAGAGATGCATATCGTTCATTCTAGCAGGAGAGGGCTCAACTTAATTTTCTGACTACAGAATTTAAACTTTTAAATGAAAAGTAGCCTGGGTAATATGAAGTGGAAAAAGTCTTACCGGCTGTTTAGCTGACAACCAGTGCAAATGGTCATACTGGACACACCAGTTTCATACCGTATAATAACTCACCTTCTGTTTGTCACCAACTCCGCGTTTCTTCTTGGGTTGTTGGTCCTTGTCCTCATCGATCTCTAGAGCTTGTTTACAAGGCAGCTGCTTCTTCTGAGGATCCTTCTTACCTGGAAACAAGTTAGAGGCCAGATTGTGGTAAAACTACAACTGACAGACCCTCATGAGAAACATTCACCTGATCAGTAGAGACTGTGGAACTAACGGCAAGTATGAACAACAACTTTTCACCTTTAGGTTCTGTCTTCAGCTGTTCTTTAACAGGAAAGGTCTTGGTACCTTTCTTAGCTAGGAGGAAAACCAAAAATGTTAGCTGATCTCTGACACATTTTACAAAACTAAACTAACCCCTACCTATAACTGACGATATGTTGATGACCCCAACTTACCTATAGGTGCATGTGACAGGGTTTCTAGCATGTTGGTAGCCAAGGCAACCCCTTTGGACTTCTTCCTCCCCGTCTTGGCAGGTAGTTGAGGTTTCAGTTTGGACTTCTTCTGCTTCTGCTTGTGAGGTTCAAGTAGTTCTGTCTCTGAGCTAGGGGAGACAAGATCCTACAAACAACAACTTCCTCAAAATAAGGACAACACAAGAGTGAAAATAGTCCCTTCTAAACACAATACATTTGGCCTGTAAATAACATAGTATGTCAGTCCCTTCCTGTAAATAACATAGTATGTCAGTCCCTTCCTGTAAATAACATAGTATGTCAGTCCCTTCCTGTAAATAACATAGTATGTCAGTCCCTTCCTGTAAATAACATAGTATGTCAGTCCCTTCCTGTAAATAACATAGTATGTCAGTCCCTTCCTGTAAATAACATAGTATGTCAGTCCCTTCCTGTAAATAACATAGTATGTCAGTCCCTTCCTGTAAATAACATAGTATGTCAGTCCCTTCCTGTAAATAACATAGTATGTCAGTCCCTTCCTGTAAATAACATAGTATGTCAGTCCCTTCCTGTAAATAACATAGTATGTCAGTCCCTTCCTGTAAATAACATAGTATGTCAGTCCCTTCCTGTAAATAACAGTATGTCAGTCCCTTCCTGTAAATAACAGTATGTCAGTCCCTTCCTGTAAATAACATAGTATGTCAGTCCCTTCCTGTAAATAACATAGTATGTCAGTCCCTTCCTGTAAATAACATAGTATGTCAGTCCCTTCCTGTAAATAACATAGTATGTCAGTCCCTTCCTGTAAATAACATAGTATGTCAGTCCCTTCCTGTAAATAACAGTATGTCAGTCCCTTCCTGTAAATAACATAGTATGTCAGTCCCTTTCTGTAAATAACAGTATGTCAGTCCCTTCCTGTAAATAACAGTATGTCAGTCCCTTCCTGTAAATAACATAGTATGTCAGTCCCTTCCTGTAAATAACATAGTATGTCAGTCCCTTCCTGTAAATAACATAGTATGTCAGTCCCTTCCTGTAAATAACATAGTATGTCAGTCCCTTCCTGTAAATAACATAGTATGTCAGTCCCTTCCTGTAAATAACATAGTATGTCAGTCCCTTTCTGTAAATAACATAGTATGTCAGTCCCTTTCTGTAAATAACATAGTATGTCAGTCCCTTCCTGTAAATAACATAGTATGTCAGTACCTTCCTGTAAATAACAGTATGTCAGTACCTTCCTGTAAATAACATAGTATATCAGTCCCTCTCTGTAAATAACATAGTATATCAGCCCCTTCCTGTAAATAATATAATATATCAGTCCCTTCCAGGATTCCCATGATTCTGCGATCGCATAATTCACAGCAAAAATCAACCAATCAGTGCATAGTGCAAGAGCTCGCAATTTTGACAAATCCCCGCTGAAAGAATCAAGGGGAGTGCCGCTTTAGTAGGGCGGTCGGCACTCTGCTAACCTTGGCTTTAGTAGGGCGGTCGGCACTCTGCTAACCTTGGCTTTAGTAGGGCGGTCGGCACTCTGCTCTCCCCAGTCTGTTTATGGCGAGCACTGCTCAAAGCACTGAGTGCAATTTGCCAGCATTGCCGTTTTAAACTCTAAAACTTAACACGGATCACGAATTAACAATCTTTCTGGATAAAAATAAATACATTGTAATACTGTTTTAAAAGTACATCTTCCTTATGACCCTGTCAGGAATATATTTTTTTTAAATCACAATGTCTTATTAAAAAAATTATTAGAAAGAAATATCGATCTTCAAATTGAAAGTGATTGATCACCTTTGAATCTATTTGGGTTTTTTTGAAAGAGAGAAGGAATGGGAGGTGCATCCATGCTGATAGCAAGCCCCAAGCATGATGGAGAGGAGAGGTGAGTGGGAATGGGAGGTGCATCCATGCTGATAGCAAGCCCCAAGCATGATGGAGAGGAGAGGTGAGTGGGAATGGGAGGGTCATCTCGTGCTGATAGCAAGCCCCAAGCATGATGGAGAGGAGAGGTGAGTGGGAATGGGAGGGTCATCTCGTGCTGATAGCAAGCCCCAAGCATGATGGAGAGGAGAGGTGAGTGGGAATGGGAGGGTCATCTCGTGCTGATAGCAAGCCCCAAGCATGATGGAGAGGAGAGGTGAGTGGGAATGGGAGGGTCATCTCGTGCTGATAGCAAGCCCCAAGCATGATGGAGAGGAGAGGTGAGTGGGAATGGGAGGGTCATCTCGTGCTGATAGCAAGCCCCAAGCATGATGGAGAGGAGAGGTGAGTGGGAATGGGAGGGTCATCTCGTGCTGATAGCAAGCCCCAAGCATGATGGAGAGGAGAGGTGAGTGGGAATGGGAGGGTCATCTCGTGCTGATAGCAAGCCCCAAGCATGATGGAGAGGAGAGGTGAGTGGGAATAGGAGGGTCATCTCGTGCTGATAGCAAGCCCCAAGCATGATGGAGAGGAGAGGTGAGTGGGAATGGGAGGGTCATCTCGTGCTGATAGCAAGCCCCAAGCATGATGGAGAGGTGTGTGTGGATTTGTTCAGGAAAATAAACACAAATGAGCACTTTAGATGTTTCGAATTGTTTTTGTTATCTGCTGGAAACCATCCTAAAACTGAGCACATATGACTTTTTATTAATTTATATGAAATTAACGTGGAAAAAACATAGCAAAATGTAAGGCAGGATTTCAGAAAAGCTGCCGCAAAAATCAAGCATTTTTTGCCGCAGAAATCACAAAAAACTGTTGCGAAATCCTGGAGGGACAGGTATATAGACCATGAAAATGATTCTAGTTTATCCAGACCTGAGAGGGCATCTCTGTTTGTCCTTTATGGGAGACCAGGACTTTAGTCTTCTTAGTTGTTTCCTTTTTCAGTGTTGAAGTGGTCTGCTTCCGTTTCCCTTGTTTCTCAGTTCCATCTGTTGTTCTGGGGCCACCGCTCTTCTTTTTCTCCAGTGAAGTGCTGCATTCTGTGGGGGTGGGCTGGACCTGGGGACTGGTTGGGCTGGGAGACAGGAGGGTCAGCCTGGATGGCTCCTGGTCCGGGATTTGGGCCTTTGTCTGCTCTGGTCCAAGGTCGAGGCCATGCTCAGCGGGACCGAGCTCAGCGGGGACATGCTCAGCGCAGCCGGGCTCAGCGGGGCCGGGCTCAGCCAGCAGGCGGGGGTTGAGGTGTGGCCCGTTAGTATCGTAGGTAAAGGTGTACTTGGCCAGGCGTTCCTCCAGGGCCAGGCTGGCAGCTTCCTTGGCCTGAGTGATGCCAACCACCCACTGGGCATGGAGCTTCCTGGGTACAGAAGAAGTGGTACTCTGGGGACAGAGGACAGTAGAGCTCAGGCTGACAGTACAGCTCAGGCTGACAGTACAGCTCAGGCTGACAGTAGAGCTCAGGCTGACAGTAGAGCTCAGGCTGACAGTAGAGCTCAGGCTGACAGTAGAGCTCAGGCTGACAGTAGAGCTCAGGCTGACAGTAGAGCTCAGGCTGACAGTAGAGCTCAGGTTGACAGTGGAGCTCAGGCTGACAGTACAGCTGAGGCTGACAGTAGAGCTCAGGCTGACAGTACAGCTCAGAGGACAGTGATGACATTGCTAGAAAAGGTACATTTCCTGAAGAAAACTTGAGTAATTGAGTAAGGGTTTAAGGTTACTGTACCTTTATGTGGAAGACCCGGGAAGATGGTTGTTTGTTGCCATGGCAGAGCTCAACATATTGCTCCTCCCTACTGAAGGAGGCCATGTTCTTCTGAAAGATGTAGCCCCTCTCCGGGGTGTTCCCAAAATACTGGACGTGATATAGGATGCCAGACGTATGGCTGTTAATTGCTAAAAAAAAAAGTTACATTAAAAACAGTTAGAACTTCTGTGCAAAAATATTCCACTGGTTACTATTGCCATCTAAAACATGCTTTCTAATGTCTCTTTTCAATCTAACCAAACTGTGTGTATAAGAACATGGCAGGTAGTCTGTTCTGTTACGTGTTTTTACCTTTGTGTTTGAGGTGTGTGTTGAGTTCTGGGTCGGTAGAGACCATGCAGGGCCACCATGGGTATCCTGACACCTTGGTCCACACGACATCACCCACAGAGAACACTGTATTGACAGGGAGCTCCTCTTCCTGTCTCTGTTCCACCAGTGGACTGGCCTGCTGGATCTGAGAGGAACAGCATGCTGTCAGAAACCTCAATATTAACACTGAGGATCAGGAGGACTCTCACAAACAAGGACTCACAACGAGTGTATGATAAAGTTCTATTGAATCACAAAGACTGACAGGCACAAGTGACACTCTATGATCAACCTTTCATTTGGTCAGGGTCCAGCCCATAGAGATACAACAGTTGTTCTATGTCAATGATCTGGCCTTCTGTGTATTGAACTATAGAACCCACCTGTTGTGGTGCAGCAGTGCACTCCTCTGGCTGACTGGCAGCTGACACCCCCACAGGAACTGGGTCATGGTTAGAGGCAAGTTGGTGCAGAGGTTTGGGTTTGATGAGTCTCCTCTTCCTCCCCGCCCTACTGGCTGGAACCAGGAGGTCCTCAGTAGGCAGGTTGGGCCCCTCTCCACAGAACGTCTCGAAGCGCGCCAGCTTCCCCTTGGACACCATCTTGGTGATCTTCAGTTTAATCTCGGGGGAGGTGGCCTTCCTCTGGGGGCTGGGGTGGGAGGAGGGGGCCTCAGTACCCTTCAGGATGGGGGGCTCGGGGGGGCACAGCTTGGGCAGCTGGTCTCCGTTCAGCATGCGGGACGTCAGGTCCTTCAGCCTCTCATGACTATGACCATGGGAGGCCATCTGGTTTAGAACACTGTCCTGGAGCGTCACGGCCAACTGGGCAGCTGCCTTGTCCATCAGCAGGGCAGGGTCCACCCCCAGGTCACCCCCACCCCGACCCATCCTCCCCCCCAGGGGCTCAGATGGCTGCTTCATGCTGACTGGGTTGAGGGCCTCTGGCACCGAGGGCAGAGACCGCCCCTTACTGGTACTGTCCATCCCAGACCATCCCTTACTGTCCATCCCATCCAACTCCAGCCTCACTCAGCTACTGCACAGAGGGGGAAGGAGAGAAATAATGAGTGGTTTAGCAATGCATGTTGGATCCAGGGTGTGATGCAGAAAGTCTAACTCAACACTCCAATATAACAAAACAATAGTGCAAACGAATAGTCAGTGAAAATGCACAGGCGGATACATCAAACACTGGACTGAAAGCTGATTAAGCTGCGTCGTTAATAGTAACTTGGTCATCTGATGCGCACCGAGTGGACACTTTTGTTACAGTATATAATGTGAAATGTAGCAATCAGAAAACTTACCAGGTCGCTAAGCACTCTATAGTAGTTGGCTTGCTTACTACTGCAATGTCCCAACATTGAATGAATGGCTAGAACATGCAAGGAACAGCTCGCTCGCTAACCACATGCAATGTGGCCCAAGCCAACAGTAACGCAGCCAGCATCGCCAACCATGAAAAGACAGACTAACTAGTTATTATATTTCAACAGAAAAAAATAGACATTGCCAATCACATATCACGAATAAATAAAAGTCAATACACTTTTTTTTTTTTTTAAGTCTCACTCTTTAGGAATATGGTAACATATTTCCCATTTTGAGATACTGACTTAGCTAGGATCTCTCGTTAATGGCCCAGGTCAGTTGCAGATAGATAAAGTAGCGTCAACTAAACCATGGCGGTAGCGTTACTAAACCATTGCGGTAGCGTCAACTAAACCATGGCGGTAGCGGCAAACTAAACCATGGCATGAATGTTCTGTTAGCTACTAAACATAATGAAATGCATCCGAAAAGCATTTCAACTAACCGACGCTCAATGACACAGCTAGAGTAGCTGGCTAGAGTAGCTAACTGGAGTAGCTGGCTAGAGTAGCTGGCTAGAGTAGCTAACTGGAGCAGCTAACTAGAGTAGCTAACTGGAGTAGCTAACTGGAGTAGCTGGCTAAAGTGGCTAGCTGGAGTAGCTAACTAGAGTAGCTGGCTAGAGTAGCTGACTGGAGTAGCTGACTGGAGTAGCTAACTGGAGTAGCTGGCTAGAGTAGCTAACTGGAGTAGCTGGCTAGAGTAGCTAACTGGAGTAGCTGGCTAGAGTAGCTAACTGGAGTAGCTGGCTAGAGTAGCTAACTGAAGTAGCTGGCTAGAGTAGCTAACTGGAGTAGCTGGCTAGAGTAGTTAACTGAAGTAGCTGGCTGGAGTAGCTAACTAGAGTAGCTAACTGAAGTAGCTGGCTAGAGTAGCTAACTGGAGTAGCTGGCTAGAGTAGTTAACTAGAGTAGCTAACTGAAGTAGCTGGCTGGAGTAGCTAACTGAAGTAGCTAACTGAAGTAGCTGGCTGGAGTGGCTAACTGGAGTAGCTAACTAGAGTAGCTAGCTGGCTATCTAGCCACCATTCAAAGTAGCTAACTGGGGTAGCTAGCTGGAGTAGCTAACTAGAATAGCGAACTGGAGTAGCTAGCTGGCCATCTAGCCACCATTCAAAGCTAGCTAACTAGAACTAGAGTAGCTAGCTGGCCATCTAGCCACCATTCAACGTTAGCTAGCGACATGCCAACTTGACTGACATGCGCAGCTAGCTAGCTAACGTTACATTGCTAGCTAACTCGCTATGTTAGAAGAGACACGTTTATTGAAAGATGACCACGCTCGCCTTGTCCTCCCATAATTGTAGTAATGTGTTAAATTACCTGTTGAATTTCTCGAATAGTTATCAAATTTGAAAATAGTCTGTTTGAATCATCTTGAAAACCACGATTTCATTCAACTTGAATCAAAGCTTGCGGGAAACTCTACTCCCAATCAGCGCGAAAAATACTCACTTCCGATTGGTTGGGAGGAGCGACGCGTTTAACCGGCCCTTTCAAAAATGTCTGTGCTATCTGAGATCCTTGGGACGTCCCTACCCCATTGAAGTTTACATTTTAAATGGATACGGTCAGGTAAGGGTTATAGTAAGGGTAGGGGTCGGAGTTAATGGGGGAAAAAATCATCATCATCTCCAGTACCACCCCAACATCGACATATGTGCGTTTCTGTGTTTTTTGTCGTAGAATGATAGAAGGAGATACAACTTTTATGCAGTACCTGCCCAGTACCCACCTTTAGTCACTGTCACCTTGCTGTCATTCTTATTTACAATGACAGCCTACCAGGGAACAGTGCCTTGTTCAGGGGCAAAACAACAGATTTTTAGCTTAGCTCAGGGAATCGATCCAGGAACTTTTCGGTTACTGGGCCAACGCTCTAACCACTAGGCTACCTGCCGCCCCTCACTGGTCACTTTAATAATGTTTACATACTGGTTATACCCACTTCATATTGCTGTAATATACAATTCTTCAGATATACTACATATTCTATACATATACTGTCCATATTGTCAATACATCCCATCATATATGTATGACTCCTTGAGAAATAAAGGTTAGATAAATACAACATTTAAATATATTTATAATCTGGACTCCGACATTGCTCTCCCTAATATTTATATATTTCTTAACTCCATTATTTTACTTAGATGTGTGTGTATTGTTGTGAATTGTTAGATATTACTGCACTATTGGAGCTAGAAACAAAAGCATTTCACTACACCCGCAATAATCTAGAGGCGAAAGAAACGCACACCGATTTAGGCGAGAATAAAGGAGAGCCGCACACTCTAAGAGCTCAGATGCAAAAATATTTGTGTCCAACGTTTCAACAGACAAGCTGTCTTCATCAGAGTATAATGACAAACACTGCGAGATGACTCATTTATATAGTGTCAAAAGACACACACGGTGTCTGTAATTAAAATAGCATACAAAAAACATAAATGGATAGTGCACGATCATAGATACAATTTGGCTACATAAGCCTACAAACATTTACAATAGCAAAATCATAATAATCACAAGAATCGTTTCAGATCGAAGTTCACGTTGAGACCGAAGTGAGCATGGGTCTTTAAATTAAAGATCCAGGCAGCCTCTCATTTTAACAATAAATTGTCGAGGTCACCCCGACTTCTAGGGAGGGTGACATGTTCGATGCCAACCTAGCGTAGAGACGAAATCGAGTTGTTTTCTTCCAAAAGGTGGGCCGCGACTGGGTAAATCGAGTTTCTGCATCTAATGGTTCTACGATGCTCCGAGATATGTACTTTTAATTCGCGCTTTGTTTTACCCACAGTAATTTGACCACAAGGACAAGTTATAAGATAAATAACTGCCTTGGTGGAACCCTTTATTAAACAAGGAGATATGGGCAGGGCTCAATATCTTGCTTGATAAATTAAGACACACTCAGTCCCGTGTGAACGGTCTCCTCTGCCTCTGATAGTCGGGTGCGGCATCTCGTCGGTGCGGGCGCCCGCGGACACCTCCACACTTCCATCGGCCCAGTCTCTCGTTGGATAAAAAACTGGCACTGGAAGCGGAAGAGGCGCTAGTTGTAGAGCGTTGGTCAGACGGGGGTGGATAGAAGTAAGTGTCAAATCATTCAAATCAAATGTTATTTGTCACATACACATGGTTAGCAGATGTTAATGCGAGTGTAGCGACAATGCAGTAATAACAAGTAATCTAACTAACAATTCCAAAACTACTGTCTTGTACACAGTGTAAGGGGATAAAGAATATGTACATAAGGATATATGAATGAGTGATGGTACAGAGCAGCATAGGCAAGATACAGTAGATGGTATCGAGTACAGTATGTACAAATGAGATGAGTATGTAAACAAAGTGGCATAGTTTAAAGTGGCTAGTGATACATGTATTACATAAGGATACAGTCGATGATATAGAGTACAGTATATACGTATGCATATGAGATGAATAATGTAGGGTAAGTAACATTATATAAGGTAGCATTGTTTAAAGTGGCTAGTGATATATTTACATCATTTCCCATCAATTCCCATTATTAAAGTGGCTGGAGTTGAGTCAGTGTCAGTGTGTTGGCAGCAGCCACTCAGTGTTAGTGGTGGCTGTTTAACAGTCTGATGGCCTTGAGATAGAAGCTGTTTTTCAGTCTCTCGGTCCCAGCTTTGATGCACCTGTACTGACCTCGCCTTCTGGATGATAGCGGGGTGAACAGGCAGTGGCTCGGGTGGTTGATGTCCTTGATGATCTTTATGGCCTTCCTGTGACATCGGGTGGTGTAGGTGTCCTGGAGGGCAGGTAGTTTGCCCCCGGTGATGCGTTGTGCAGACCTCACTACCCTCTGGAGAGCCTTACGGTTGAGGGCGGTGCAGTTGCCATACCAGGCGGTGATACAGCCTGCCAGGATGCTCTCGATTGTGCATCTGTAGAAGTTTGTGAGTGCTTTTGGTGACAAGCCGAATTTCTTCAGCCTCCTGAGGTTGAAGAGGCGCTGCTGCGCCTTCTTCACAATGCTGTCTGTGCGAGTGGACCAATTCAGTTTGTCTGTGATGTGTATGCCGAGGAACTTAAAACTTGCTACCCTCTCCACTACTGTTCCATCGATGTGGATAGGGGGGTGTTCCCTCTGCTGTTTCCTGAAGTCCACAATCATCTCCTTAGTTTTGTTGACGTTGAGTGTGAGGTTATTTTCCTGACACCACACTCCGAGGGCCCTCACCTCCTCCCTGTAGGCCGTCTCGTCGTTGTTGGTAATCAAGCCTACCACTGTTGTGTCGTCCGCAAACTTGATGATTGAGTTGGAGGCGTGCGTGGCCACGCAGTCGTGGGTGAACAGGGAGTACAGGAGAGGGCTCAGAACGCACCCTTGTGGGGCCCCAGTGTTGAGGATCAGCGGGGAGGAGATGTTGTTGCCTACCCTCACCACCTGGGGGCGGCCCGTCAGGAAGTCCAGTACCCAGTTGCACAGGGCGGGGTCGAGACCCAGGGTCTCGAGCTTGATGACGAGCTTGGAGGGTACTATGGTGTTGAATGCCGAGCTGTAGTCGATGAACAGCATTCTCACATAGGTATTCCTCTTGTCCAGATGGGTTAGGGCAGTGTGCAGTGTGGTTGAGATTGCATCGTCTGTGGACCTATTTGGGCGGTAAGCAAATTGGAGTGGGTCTAGGGTGTCAGGTAGGGTGGAGGTGATATGGTCCTTGACTAGTCTCTCAAAGCACTTCATGATGACGGATGTGAGTGCTACGGGGCGGTAGTCGTTTAGCTCAGTTACCTTAGCTTTCTTGGGAACAGGAACAATGGTGGCCCTCTTGAAGCATGTGGGAACAGCAGACTGGTATAGGGATTGATTGAATATGTCCGTAAACACACCGGCCAGCTGGTCTGCGCATGCTCTGAGGGCGCGGCTGGGGATGCCGTCTGGGCCTGCAGCCTTGCGAGGGTTAACACGTTTAAATGTCTTACTCACCTCGGCTGCAGTGAAGGAGAGACCGCATGTTTTCGTAGCAGGCCGTGTCAGTGGCACTGTATTGTCCTCAAAGCGGGCAAAAAAGTCATTTAGTCTGCCTGGGAGCAAGACATCCTGGTCCGTGACTGGGCTGGATTTCTTCCTGTAGTCCGTGATTGACTGTAGACCCTGCCACATGCCTCTTGTGTCTGAGCCGTTGAATTGAGATTCTACTTTGTCTCTGTACTGGCGCTTAGCTTGTTTGATAGCCTTGCGGAGGGAATAGCTGCACTGTTTGTATTCGGTCATGTTACCAGACACCTTGCCCTGATTAAAAGCAGTGGTTCGCGCTTTCAGTTTCACACGAATGCTGCCATCAATCCACGGTTTCTGGTTCGGGAATGTTTTAATCGTTGCTATGGGAACGACATCTTCAACGCACGTTCTAATGAACTCGCACACCGAATCAGCGTATTCGTCAATGTTATCTGACGCAATACGAAACATCTCCCAGTCCACGTGATGGAAGCAGTCTTGGAGTGTGGAGTCAGCTTGGTCGGACCAGCGTTGGACAGACCTCAGCGTGGGAGCCTCTTGTTTTAGTTTCTGACAAAATGGAGTCGTGGTCAGCTTTTCCGAAAGGGGGGCGGGGCAGGGCCTTATATGTGTCGCGGAAGTTAGAGTAACAATGATCCAAGGTCTTTCCACCCCTGGTTGCGCAATCGATATGCTGATAAAATTTAGGGAGTCTTGTTTTCAGATTAGCCTTGTTAAAATCCCCAGCTACAATGAATGCAGCCTCCGGATAAATCGTTTCCAGTTTGCAGAGAGTTAAATAAAGTTTGTTCAGAGCCATCGATGTGTCTGCTTGGGGGGGATATATACGGCTGTGATTATAATCGAAGAGAATTCTCTTGGTAGATAATGCGGTCTACATTTGATTGTGAGGAATTCTAAATCAGGTGAACAGAAGGATTTGAGTTCCTGTATGTTTCTTTCATCACACCATGTCACGTTGGCCATGAGGCATACGCCCCCGCCCCTCTTCTTACCAGAAAGGTGTTTGTTTCTGTCAGCGCGATGCGTGGAGAAACCCGTTGGCTGCACCGCTTCGGATAGAGTCTCTCCAGTGAGCCATGTTTCAGTGAAGCAAAGGACGTTACAGTCTCTGATGTCCCTCTGGAATGCTACCCTTGCTCAGATTTCATCAACCTTGTTGTCAAGAGACTGGACATTGGCAAGAAGAATGCTAGGGAGTGGTGCACGATGTGCCCGTCTCCGGAGTCTGACCAGAAGACCGCCTCGTTTCCCTCTCTTTCGGAGTCGTTTTTTTGGGTCGCTGCATAGGGTCCACTCCGTTGTCCTGTTTGTAAGGCAGAACACAGGATCCGCGTCGCGAAAAACATATTCTTGGTCGTACTGATGGTGAGTTGACGCTGATCTTATATTCAGTAGTTCTTCTCGACTGTATGTAATGAAACCTAAGATGACCTGGGGTACTAATGTAAGAAATAACACGTAAAAAAACAAAAAACTGCATAGTTTCCTAGGAACGCGAAGCGAGGCGGCCATCTCTGTCGGCGCCGGAAGTATCTTTTTGAATGCCCTGGGGGCTGTAGGGGGAACCTGGAATGGAGCATTTTGAACGCCCTGGAGGCTGTAGGGGGAACCTGGAATGGAACATTTAGACGATACTCAAGGTCCTGGGGATGGTAGGGGGAACCTGGAATGGAACATTTAGAAGATACTCAAGGCCCTGTGGGCTGTAGGGGGAACCTGGAATTGAGCATTTAGAAGATACTCAAGACCCTGGGGGCTGTAAGGGGAACCTAGAATGGAGCATTTTGAATGCCCTGGGGGCTGTAGGAGGAACCTGGAATGGAACATTTAGAAGATACTCAAGGCCCTGGGGGCTGTAGGGGGAACCTGGAATGGAACATTTAGAAGATACTCAAGGCCCTGGGGGCTGTAGGGGGAACCTGGATTGGAGCATTTTGAATGCCCTGGGTGTTGTAGGGGGAACCTGGAATGGAGCATTTTGTATACTCTGGGGGCTGTAGGGGGAACCTGGAATGGAGCATTTTGTATGCTCTGGGGGCTGTAGGGGGAACCTGGAATGGAGCATTTTGAATTCCCTGGGGGCTGTAGGGGAAACCTGGACTGGAGCATTTTGAATGCCCTGGGGTCTGTAGGGGGAACCTGGAATGGAACATTTAGAATGCCCTGGGGGCTGTAGGGGTAACCTGGAATGGAGCATTTTGAATGCCCTGGGTGTTGTAGGGGGAACCTGGAATGGAGCATTTTGTATGTCCTGGGGGCTGTAGGGGGAACCTGGAATGGAGCATTTTGAATGCCCTGGGGTCTGTAGGGGGAACCTGGAATGGAACATTTAGAATGCCCTGGGGGCTGTAGGGGTAACCTGGAATGGAGCATTTTGAATGCCCTGGGTGTTGTAGGGGGAACCTGGAATGGAGCATTTTGAATGCCCTGGGGGCTGTAGGGGGAACCTGGAATGGAGCAATTTGAATGCCCTGGAAGCTGTAGGGGGAACCTGGAATGGAACATTTAGAAGATACTCAAGGTCCTGGGGATGGTAGGGGGAACCTGGAATGGAACATTTAGAAGATACCCAAGGCCCTGTGGGCTGTAGGGGGAACCTGGAATGGAGCATTTGGAATGCCCTGGGGGCTGTAGGGAGAACCTGGAATGGAACACTTAGATGATACTCAAGGCCCTGGGGGCTGTAGGGGGAACCTGGAATGGAACATTTAGAATGCCCTGGGGGCTGTAGGGGGAACCTGGAATGGAACATTTAGAATGCCCTGGGGGCTGTAGGGGGAACCTGGAATGGAACATTTAGAATGCCCTGGGGGCTGTAGGGGGAACCTGGAATGGAGCATTTGGAATGCCCTGGGGGCTGTAGGGGGAACCTGGAATGGAGCATTTAGAATGCCCTGGGGGCTGTACGGGGAACCTGGAATGGAGCATTTTGAATGCCCTGGGTGTTGTAGGGGGAACCTGGAATGGAGCATTGCCCTGGGGGCTGTAGGGGGAACCTGGAATGGAGCATTTTGAATGCCCTGGGTGTTGTAGGGGGAACCTGGAATGGAGCATTTTGTATGCCCTGGGGGCTGTAGGGGGAACCTGTAATGGAGCATTTTGAATGCCCTGGGTGCTGTAGGGGGAACCTGGAATGGAGCATTTTGAATTCCCTGGGGGCTGTAGGGGAAACCTGGACTGGAGCATTTTGAATGCCCTGGGGTCTGTAGGGGGAACCTGGAATGGAACATTTAGAATTCCCTGGGGGCTGTAGGGGGAACCTGGAATGGAGCATTTTGAATGCCCTGGGTGTTGTAGGGGGAACCTGGAATGGAGCATTTTGTATGCCCTGGGGGCTGTAGGGGAAACCTGGAATGGAGCATTTCAAATGCCCTGGTGGCTGTAGGGGGAACCTGGAATGGAGCAATTTGAATGCCCTGGAAGCTGTAGGGGGAACCTGGAATGGAACATTTAGAAGATACCCAAGGCCCTGTGGGCTGTAGGGGGAACCTGGAATGGAGCATTTGGAATGCCCTGGGGGCTGTAGGGAGAACCTGGAATGGAACACTTAGATGATACTCAAGGCCCTGGGGGCTGTAGGGGGAACCTGGAATGGAACATTTAGAATGCCCTGGGGGCTGTAGGGGGAACCTGGAATGGAGCATTTGGAATGCCCTGGGGGCTGTAGGGAGAACCTGGAATGGAACACTTAGATGATACTCAAGGCCCTGGGGGCTGTAGGGGGAACCTGGAATGGAACATTTAGAATGCCCTGGGGGCTGTAGGGGGAACCTGGAATGGAGCATTTGGAATGCCCTGGGGGCTGTAGGGGGAACCTGGAATGGAGCATTTAGAATGCCCTGGGGGCTGTACGGGGAACCTGGAATGGAGCATTTTGAATGCCCTGGGTGTTGTAGGGGGAACCTGGAATGGAGCATTGCCCTGGGGGCTGTAGGGGGAACCTGGAATGGAGCATTTTGAATGCCCTGGGTGTTGTAGGGGGAACCTGGAATGGAGCATTTTGTATGCCCTGGGGGCTGTAGGGGGAACCTGTAATGGAGCATTTTGAATGCCCTGGGTGCTGTAGGGGGAACCTGGAATGGAGCATTTTGAATTCCCTGGGGGCTGTAGGGGAAACCTGGACTGGAGCATTTTGAATGCCCTGGGGTCTGTAGGGGGAACCTGGAATGGAACATTTAGAATTCCCTGGGGGCTGTAGGGGGAACCTGGAATGGAGCATTTTGAATGCCCTGGGTGTTGTAGGGGGAACCTGGAATGGTGCATTTTGTATGCCCTGGGGGCTGTAGGGGGAACCTGGAACGGAACATTTAGAATGCCCTGGGGGCTGTAGTGGGAACCTGGAATTGAGTATTTAGAAGATACTCAAGGCCCTGGGGGCTGTAGGGGGAACCTGGAATGGAGCATTTTGAATGCCCTGGGGGCTGTAGGGGAAACCTGGAATGGAGCATTTCAAATGCCCTGGTGGCCGTAGGGGGAACCTGGAATGGAGCATTTTGAATGCCCTGGGGGCTGTAGGGGGAACCTGGAATGGAGCATTTTGAATGCCCTGGAGGCTGTAGGGGGAACCTGGAATGGAACATTTAGAATGCCCTGGGGGCTGTAGGGGGAACCTGGAATGGAGCATTTGGAATGCCCTGGGGGCTGTACGGGGAACCTGGAATGGAGCATTTTGAATGCCCTGGGTGTTGTAGGGGGAACCTGGAATGGAGCATTTTGTATGCCCTGGGGGCTGTAGGGGGAACCTGGAATGGAGCATTTTGAATGCCCTGGGTGTTGTAGGGGGAACCTGGAATGGAGCATTTTGTATGCCCTGGGGGCTGTAGGGGGAACCTGGAATGGAACATTTTGAATGCCCTGGGGGCTGTAGGGGGAACCTGGAATGGAGCATTTTGAATGCCCTGGGGGCTGTAGGGGAAACCTGGACTGGAGCATTTTGAATGCCCTGGGGGCTGTAGGGGGAACCTGGAATGGAACATTTAGAAGATACTCAAGGCCCTGGGGGCTGTAGGGGGAACCTGGATTGGAGCATTTTGAATAACCTGGGGGCTGTAGGGGGAACCTGGAATGGAGCATTTTGTATGCTCTGGGGGCTGTAGGGGGAACCTGGAATGGAGCATTTTGTATAATCTGGGGGCTGTAGGGGGAACCTGGAATTGAACATTTAGAATGCCCTGGGGGCTGTAGGGGGAACCTGGAATGGAACATTTTGAATGCCCTGGGGGCTGTAGGGGGAACCTGGAATGGAGCATTTTGAATGCCCTGGGGGCTGTAGGGGAAACCTGGACTGGAGCATTTTGAATGCCCTGGGGGCTGTAGGGGGAACCTGGAATGGAACATTTAGAATGCCCTGGGAGCTGTAGGGGGAACCTGGAATGGAGCATTTTGAATGCCCTGGGTGTTGTAGGGGGAACCTGGAATGGAGCATTTTGTATGCCCTGAGGGCTGTAGGGGGAACCTGGAATGGAGCATTTTGAATGCCCTGGGGGCTGTAGGGGGAACCTGGAATGGAGCATTTTGAACGCCCTGGAGGCTGTAGGGGGAACCTGGAATGGAACATTTAGAAGATAATCAAGGTCCTGGGGATGGTAGGGGGAACCTGGAATGGAACATTTAGAAGATACTCAAGGCCCTGGGGGCTGTAAGGGGAACCTGGAATGGAGCATTTTGAATGCCCTGGGGGCTGTAGGAGGAACCTGGAATGGAACATTTAGAAGATACTCAAGGCCCTGGGGGCTGTAGGGGGAACCTGGAATGGAGCATTTAGAAGATACTCAAGACCCTGGGGGCTGTAAGGGGAACCTGGAATGGAGCATTTTGAATGCCCTGGGGGCTGTAGGAGGAACCTGGAATGGAACATTTAGAAGATACTCAAGGCCCTGGGGGCTGTAGGGGGAACCTGGAATGGAACATTTAGAAGATACTCAAGGCCCTGGGGGCTGTAGTGGGAACCTGGAATTGAGTATTTAGAAGATACTCAAGGCCCTGGGGGCTGTAGGGGGAACCTGGAATGGAGCATTTTGAATGCCCTGGGGGCTGTAGGGGAAACCTGGAATGGAGCATTTCAAATGCCCTGGTGGCTGTAGGGGGAACCTGGAATGGAGCATTTTGAATGCCCTGGGGGCTGTAGGGGGAACCTGGAATGGAGCAATTTGAATGCCCTGGAAGCTGTAGGGGGAACCTGGAATGGAACATTTAGAAGATACTCAAGGTCCTGGGGATGGTAGGGGGAACCTGGAATGGAACATTTAGAAGATACCCAAGGCCCTGTGGGCTGTAGGGGGAACCTGGAATGGAGCATTTGGAATGCCCTGGGGGCTGTAGGGAGAACCTGGAATGGAACACTTAGATGATACTCAAGGCCCTGGGGGCTGTAGGGGGAACCTGGAATGGAACATTTAGAATGCCCTGGGGGCTGTAGGGGGAACCTGGAATGGAGCATTTGGAATGCCCTGGGGGCTGTAGGGAGAACCTGGAATGGAACACTTATATGATACTCAAGGCGCTGGGGGCTGTAGGGGGAACCTGGAATGGAACATTTAGAATGCCCTGGGGGCTGTAGGGGGAACCTGGAATGGAGCATTTGGAATGCCCTGGGGGCTGTAGGGGGAACCTGGAATGGAGCATTTAGAATGCCCTGGGGGCTGTACGGGGAACCTGGAATGGAGCATTTTGAATGCCCTGGGTGTTGTAGGGGGAACCTGGAATGGAGCATTGCCCTGGGGGCTGTAGGGGGAACCTGGAATGGAGCATTTTGAATGCCCTGGGTGTTGTAGGGGGAACCTGGAATGGAGCATTTTGTATGCCCTGGGGGCTGTAGGGGGAACCTGTAATGGAGCATTTTGAATGCCCTGGGTGTTGTAGGGGGAACCTGGAATGGTGCATTTTGTATGCCCTGGGGGCTGTAGGGGGAACCTGGAATGGAGCATTTAGAATGCCCTGGGGGCTGTAGGGGGAACCTGGAACGGAACATTTAGAAGATACCCAAGGCCCTGTGGGATGTAGGGGGAACCTGGAATGGAGCATTTAGAAGATACTCAAGACCCCGGGGGCTGTAGGGGGAACCTGGAATGGAGCATTTGGAATGCCCTGGGGGCTGTAGGGAGAACCTGGAATGGAACACTTAGATGATACTCAAGGCCCTGGGGGCTGTAGGGGGAACCTGGAATGGAACATTTAGAATGCCCTGGGGGCTGTAGGGGGAACCTGGAATGGAGCATTTGGAATGCCCTGGGGGCTGTAGGGAGAACCTGGAATGGAACACTTAGATGATACTCAAGGCCCTGGGGGCTGTAGGGGGAACCTGGAATGGAACATTTAGAATGCCCTGGGGGCTGTAGGGGGAACCTGGAATGGAGCATTTGGAATGCCCTGGGGGCTGTAGGGGGAACCTGGAATGGAGCATTTAGAATGCCCTGGGGGCTGTACGGGGAACCTGGAATGGAGCATTTTGAATGCCCTGGGTGTTGTAGGGGGAACCTGGAATGGAGCATTGCCCTGGGGGCTGTAGGGGGAACCTGGAATGGAGCATTTTGAATGCCCTGGGTGTTGTAGGGGGAACCTGGAATGGAGCATTTTGTATGCCCTGGGGGCTGTAGGGGGAACCTGTAATGGAGCATTTTGAATGCCCTGGGTGCTGTAGGGGGAACCTGGAATGGAGCATTTTGAATTCCCTGGGGGCTGTAGGGGAAACCTGGACTGGAGCATTTTGAATGCCCTGGGGTCTGTAGGGGGAACCTGGAATGGAACATTTAGAATTCCCTGGGGGCTGTAGGGGGAACCTGGAATGGAGCATTTTGAATGCCCTGGGTGTTGTAGGGGGAACCTGGAATGGAGCATTTTGTATGCCCTGGGGGCTGTAGGGGGAACCTGGAATGGAGCATTTAGAATGCCCTGGGGGCTGTAGGGGAAACCTGGAATGGAGTATTTCAAATGCCCTGGTGGCCGTAGGGGGAACCTGGAATGGAGCATTTTGAATGCCCTGGGGGCTGTAGGGGGAACCTGGAATGGAGCATTTTGAATGCCCTGGAGGCTGTAGGGGGAACCTGGAATGGAGCATTTTGAATGCCCTGGAGGCTGTAGGGGGAACCTGGAATTGAGTATTTAGAAGATACTCAAGGCCCTGGGGGCTGTAGGGGGAACCTGGAATGGAGCATTTTGAATGCCCTGGGGGCTGTAGGGGAAACCTGGAATGGAGCATTTCAAATGCCCTGGTGGCCGTAGGGGGAACCTGGAATGGAGCATTTTGAATGCCCTGGGGGCTGTAGGGGGAACCTGGAATGGAGCATTTTGAATGCCCTGGAGGCTGTAGGGGGAACCTGGAATGGAACATTTAGAAGATACTCAAGGTCCTGGGGATGGTAGGGGGAACCTGGAATGGAACATTTAGAAGATACCCAAGGCCCTGTGGGATGTAGGGGGAACCTGGAATGGAGCATTTAGAAGATACTCAAGACCCCGGGGGCTGTAAGGGGAACCTGGAATGGAGCATTTTGAATGCCCTGGGGGCTTTAGGAGGAAACTGGAATGGAACATTTAGAAGATACTCATGGAACATTTACAATGTATGACCTGGGGGCTGTAGGGGGAACCTGGAATGGAGCATTTGGAATGCCCTGGGGAATGTAGGGAGAACCTGGAATGGAACACTTAGATGATACTCAAGGCCCTGGGGGCTGTAGGGGGAACCTGGAATGGAACATTTAGAATGCCCTGGGGGCTGTAGGGGGAACCTGGAATGGAGCATTTGGAATGCCCTGGGGGCTGTACGGGGAACCTGGAATGGAGCATTTTGAATGCCCTGGGTGTTGTAGGGGGAACCTGGAATGGAGCATTTTGTATGCCCTGGGGGCTGTAGGGGGAACCTGGAATGGAGCATTTTGAATGCCCTGGGTGTTGTAGGGGGAACCTGGAATGGAGCATTTTGTATGCCCTGGGGGCTGTAGGGGGAACCTGGAATGGAACATTTTGAATGCCCTGGGGGCTGTAGGGGGAACCTGGAATGGAGCATTTTGAATGCCCTGGGGGCTGTAGGGGAAACCTGGACTGGAGCATTTTGAATGCCCTGGGGGCTGTAGGGGGAACCTGGAATGGAACATTTAGAAGATACTCAAGGCCCTGGGGGCTGTAGGGGGAACCTGGATTGGAGCATTTTGAATAACCTGGGGGCTGTAGGGGGAACCTGGAATGGAGCATTTTGTATGCTCTGGGGGCTGTAGGGGGAACCTGGAATGGAGCATTTTGTATAATCTGGGGGCTGTAGGGGGAACCTGGAATGGAACATTTTGAATGCCCTGGGGGCTGTAGGGGGAACCTGGAATGGAGCATTTTGAATGCCCTGGGGGCTGTAGGGGAAACCTGGACTGGAGCATTTTGAATGCCCTGGGGGCTGTAGGGGGAACCTGGAATGGAACATTTAGAATGCCCTGGGAGCTGTAGGGGGAACCTGGAATGGAGCATTTTGAATGCCCTGGGTGTTGTAGGGGGAACCTGGAATGGAGCATTTTGTATGCCCTGAGGGCTGTAGGGGGAACCTGGAATGGAGCATTTTGAATGCCCTGGGGGCTGTAGAGGGAACCTGGAATGGAGCATTTTGAATGCCCTGGGGGCTGTAGGGGAAACCTGGAATGGAGCATTTCAAATGCCCTGGTGGCCGTAGGGGGAACCTGGAATGGAGCATTTTGAATGCCCTGGGGGCTGTAGGGGGAACCTGGAATGGAGCATTTTGAATGCCCTGGAGGCTGTAGGGGGAACCTGGAATGGAACATTTAGAAGATACTCAAGGTCCTGGGGATGGTAGGGGGAACCTGGAATGGAACATTTAGAAGATACCCAAGGCCCTGTGGGATGTAGGGGGAACCTGGAATGGAGCATTTAGAAGATACTCAAGACCCCGGGGGCTGTAAGGGGAACCTGGAATGGAGCATTTTGAATGCCCTGGGGGCTTTAGGAGGAAACTGGAATGGAACATTTAGAAGATACTCATGGAACATTTACAATGTATGACCTGGGGGCTGTAGGGGGAACCTGGAATGGAGCATTTGGAATGCCCTGGGGAATGTAGGGAGAACCTGGAATGGAACACTTAGATGATACTCAAGGCCCTGGGGGCTGTAGGGGGAACCTGGAATGGAACATTTAGAATGCCCTGGGGGCTGTAGGTGGAACCTGGAATGGAGCATTTGGAATGCCCTGGGGGCTGTACGGGGAACCTGGAATGGAGCATTTTGAATGCCCTGGGTGTTGTAGGGGGAACCTGGAATGGAGCATTTTGTATGCCCTGGGGGCTGTAGGGGGAACCTGGAATGGAGCATTTTGAATGCCCTGGGTGTTGTAGGGGGAACCTGGAATGGAGCATTTTGTATGCCCTGGGGGCTGTAGGGGGAACCTGGAATGGAACATTTTGAATGCCCTGGGGGCTGTAGGGGGAACCTGGAATGGAGCATTTTGAATGCCCTGGGGGCTGTAGGGGAAACCTGGACTGGAGCATTTTGAATGCCCTGGGGGCTGTAGGGGGAACCTGGAATGGAACATTTAGAAGATACTCAAGGCCCTGGGGGCTGTAGGGGGAACCTGGATTGGAGCATTTTGAATAACCTGGGGGCTGTAGGGGGAACCTGGAATGGAGCATTTTGTATGCTCTGGGGGCTGTAGGGGGAACCTGGAATGGAGCATTTTGTATAATCTGGGGGCTGTAGGGGGAACCTGGAATTGAACATTTAGAATGCCCTGGGGGCTGTAGGGGGAACCTGGAATGGAACATTTTGAATGCCCTGGGGGCTGTAGGGGGAACCTGGAATGGAGCATTTTGAATGCCCTGGGGGCTGTAGGGGAAACCTGGACTGGAGCATTTTGAATGCCCTGGGGGCTGTAGGGGGAACCTGGAATGGAACATTTAGAATGCCCTGGGAGCTGTAGGGGGAACCTGGAATGGAGCATTTTGAATGCCCTGGGTGTTGTAGGGGGAACCTGGAATGGAGCATTTTGTATGCCCTGAGGGCTGTAGGGGGAACCTGGAATGGAGCATTTTGAATGCCCTGGGGGCTGTAGGGGGAACCTGGAATGGAGCATTTTGAACGCCCTGGAGGCTGTAGGGGGAACCTGGAATGGAACATTTAGAAGATACTCAAGGTCCTGGGGATGGTAGGGGAACCTGGAATGGAACATTTAGAAGATACTCAAGGCCCTGGGGGCTGTAAGGGGAACCTGGAATGGAGCATTTTGAATGCCCTGGGGGCTGTAGGAGGAACCTGGAATGGAACATTTAGAAGATACTCAAGGCCCTGGGGGCTGTAGGGGGAACCTGGAATGGAGCATTTAGAAGATACTCAAGACCCTGGGGGCTGTAAGGGGAACCTGGAATGGAGCATTTTGAATGCCCTGGGGGCTGTAGGAGGAACCTGGAATGGAACATTTAGAAGATACTCAAGGCCCTGGGGGCTGTAGGGGGAACCTGGAATGGAACATTTAGAAGATACTCAAGGCCCTGGGGGCTGTAGTGGGAACCTGGAATTGAGTATGTAGAAGATACTCAAGGCCCTGGGGGCTGTAGGGGGAACCTGGAATGGAGCATTTTGAATGCCCTGGGGGCTGTAGGGGAAACCTGGAATGGAGCATTTCAAATGCCCTGGTGGCTGTAGGGGGAACCTGGAATGGAGCATTTTGAATGCCCTGGGGGCTGTAGGGGGAACCTGGAATGGAGCAATTTGAATGCCCTGGAAGCTGTAGGGGGAACCTGGAATGGAACATTTAGAAGATACTCAAGGTCCTGGGGATGGTAGGGGGAACCTGGAATGGAACATTTAGAAGATACCCAAGGCCCTGTGGGCTGTAGGGGGAACCTGGAATGGAGCATTTGGAATGCCCTGGGGGCTGTAGGGAGAACCTGGAATGGAACACTTAGATGATACTCAAGGCCCTGGGGGCTGTAGGGGGAACCTGGAATGGAACATTTAGAATGCCCTGGGGGCTGTAGGGGGAACCTGGAATGGAGCATTTGGAATGCCCTGGGGGCTGTAGGGAGAACCTGGAATGGAACACTTAGATGATACTCAAGGCCCTGGGGGCTGTAGGGGGAACCTGGAATGGAGCATTTGGAATGCCCTGGGGGCTGTAGGGGGAACCTGGAATGGAGCATTTAGAATGCCCTGGGGGCTGTACGGGGAACCTGGAATGGAGCATTTTGAATGCCCTGGGTGTTGTAGGGGGAACCTGGAATGGAGCATTGCCCTGGGGGCTGTAGGGGGAACCTGGAATGGAGCATTTTGAATGCCCTGGGTGTTGTAGGGGGAACCTGGAATGGAGCATTTTGTATGCCCTGTGGGCTGTAGGGGGAACCTGTAATGGAGCATTTTGAATGCCCTGGGTGCTGTAGGGGGAACCTGGAATGGAGCATTTTGAATTCCCTGGGGGCTGTAGGGGAAACCTGGACTGGAGCATTTTGAATGCCCTGGGGTCTGTAGGGGGAACCTGGAATGGAACATTTAGAATTCCCTGGGGGCTGTAGGGGGAACCTGGAATGGAGCATTTTGAATGCCCTGGGTGTTGTAGGGGGAACCTGGAATGGAGCATTTTGTATGCCCTGGGGGCTGTAGGGGAAACCTGGAATGGAGCATTTCAAATGCCCTGGTGGCTGTAGGGGGAACCTGGAATGGAGCATTTTGAATGCCCTGGGGGCTGTAGGGGGAACCTGGAATGGAGCAATTTGAATGCCCTGGAAGCTGTAGGGGGAACCTGGAATGGAACATTTAGAAGATACTCAAGGTCCTGGGGATGGTAGGGGGAACCTGGAATGGAACATTTAGAAGATACCCAAGGCCCTGTGGGCTGTAGGGGGAACCTGGAATGGAGCATTTGGAATGCCCTGGGGGCTGTAGGGAGAACCTGGAATGGAACACTTAGATGATACTCAAGGCCCTGGGGGCTGTAGGGGGAACCTGGAATGGAACATTTAGAATGCCCTGGGGGCTGTAGGGGGAACCTGGAATGGAGCATTTGGAATGCCCTGGGGGCTGTAGGGAGAACCTGGAATGGAACACTTAGATGATACTCAAGGCCCTGGGGGCTGTAGGGGGAACCTGGAATGGAGCATTTGGAATGCCCTGGGGGCTGTAGGGGGAACCTGGAATGGAGCATTTAGAATGCCCTGGGGGCTGTACGGGGAACCTGGAATGGAGCATTTTGAATGCCCTGGGTGTTGTAGGGGGAACCTGGAATGGAGCATTGCCCTGGGGGCTGTAGGGGGAACCTGGAATGGAGCATTTTGAATGCCCTGGGTGTTGTAGGGGGAACCTGGAATGGAGCATTTTGTATGCCCTGTGGGCTGTAGGGGGAACCTGTAATGGAGCATTTTGAATGCCCTGGGTGCTGTAGGGGGAACCTGGAATGGAGCATTTTGAATTCCCTGGGGGCTGTAGGGGAAACCTGGACTGGAGCATTTTGAATGCCCTGGGGTCTGTAGGGGGAACCTGGAATGGAACATTTAGAATTCCCTGGGGGCTGTAGGGGGAACCTGGAATGGAGCATTTTGAATGCCCTGGGTGTTGTAGGGGGAACCTGGAATGGAGCATTTTGTATGCCCTGGGGGCTGTAGGGGAAACCTGGAATGGAGCATTTCAAATGCCCTGGTGGCTGTAGGGGGAACCTGGAATGGAGCATTTTGAATGCCCTGGGGGCTGTAGGGGGAACCTGGAATGGAGCAATTTGAATGCCCTGGAAGCTGTAGGGGGAACCTGGAATGGAACATTTAGAAGATACTCAAGGTCCTGGGGATGGTAGGGGGAACCTGGAATGGAACATTTAGAAGATACCCAAGGCCCTGTGGGCTGTAGGGGGAACCTGGAATGGAGCATTTGGAATGCCCTGGGGGCTGTAGGAAGAACCTGGAATGGAACACTTAGATGATACTCAAGGCCCTGGGGGCTGTAGGGGGAACCTGGAATGGAACATTTAGAATGCCCTGGGGGCTGTAGGGGGAACCTGGAATGGAGCATTTGGAATGCCCTGGGGGCTGTAGGGAGAACCTGGAATGGAACACTTAGATGATACTCAAGGCCCTGGGGGCTGTAGGGGGAACCTGGAATGGAACATTTAGAATGCCCTGGGGGCTGTAGGGGGAACCTGGAATGGAGCATTTGGAATGCCCTGGGGGCTGTAGGGGGAACCTGGAATGGAGCATTTAGAATGCCCTGGGGGCTGTACGGGGAACCTGGAATGGAGCATTTTGAATGCCCTGGGTGCTGTAGGGGGAACCTGGAATGGAGCATTTTGAATTCCCTGGGGGCTGTAGGGGAAACCTGGACTGGAGCATTTTGAATGCCCTGGGGTCTGTAGGGGGAACCTGGAATGGAACATTTAGAATTCCCTGGGGGCTGTAGGGGGAACCTGGAATGGAGCATTTTGAATGCCCTGGGTGTTGTAGGGGGAACCTGGAATGGAGCATTTTGTATGCCCTGGGGGCTGTAGGGGGAACCTGGAATGGAGCATTTAGAATGCCCTGGGGGCTGTAGGGGGAACCTGGAACGGAACATTTAGAATGCCCTGGGGGCTGTAGTTTTAACCTGGAATTGAGTATTTAGAAGATACTCAAGGCCCTGGGGGCTGTAGGGGGAACCTGGAATGGAGCATTTTGAATGCCCTGGGGGCTGTAGGGGAAACCTGGAATGGAGCATTTCAAATGCCCTGGTGGCCGTAGGGGGAACCTGGAATGGAGCATTTTGAATGCCCTGGGGGCTGTAGGGGGAACCTGGAATGGAGCATTTTGAATGCCCTGGAGGCTGTAGGGGGAACCTGGAATGGAACATTTAGAAGATACTCAAGGTCCTGGGGATGGTAGGGGGAACCTGGAATGGAACATTTAGAAGATACCCAAGACCCCGGGGGCTGTAAGGGGAACCTGGAATGGAGCATTTTGAATGCCCTGGGGGCTTTAGGAGGAAACTGGAATGGAACATTTAGAAGATACTCATGGAACATTTAGAATGTATGACCTGGGGGCTGTAGGGGGAACCTGGAATGGAGCATTTGGAATGCCCTGGGGGCTGTAGGGAGAACCTGGAATGGAACACTTAAATTATACTCAAGGCCCTGGGGGCTGTAGGGGGAACCTGGAATGGAACATTTAGAATGCCCTGGGGGCTGTAGGGGGAACCTGGAATGGAGCATTTGGAATGCCCTGGGGGCTGTACGGGGAACCTGGAATGGAGCATTTTGAATGCCCTGGGTGTTGTAGGGGGAACCTGGAATGGAGCATTTTGTATGCCCTGGGGGCTGTAGGGGGAACCTGGAATGGAGCATTTTGAATGCCCTGGGTGTTGTAGGGGGAACCTGGAATGGAGCATTTTGTATGCCCTGGGGGCTGTAGGGGGAACCTGGAATGGAACATTTTGAATGCCCTGGGGGCTGTAGGGGGAACCTGGAATGGAGCATTTTGAATGCCCTGGGGGCTGTAGGGGAAACCTGGACTGGAGCATTTTGAATGCCCTGGGGGCTGTAGGGGGAACCTGGAATGGAACATTTAGAAGATACTCAAGGCCCTGGGGGCTGTAGGGGGAACCTGGATTGGAGCATTTTGAATAACCTGGGGGCTGTAGGGGGAACCTGGAATGGAGCATTTTGTATGCTCTGGGGGCTGTAGGGGGAACCTGGAATGGAGCATTTTGTATAATCTGGGGGCTGTAGGGGGAACCTGGAATTGAACATTTAGAATGCCCTGGGGGCTGTAGGGGGAACCTGGAATGGAGCATTTCAAATGCCCTGGTGGCTGTAGGGGGAACCTGGAATGGAGCATTTTGAATGCCCTGGGGGCTGTAGGGGGAACCTGGAATGGAGCAATTTGAATGCCCTGGAAGCTGTAGGGGGAACCTGGAATGGAACATTTAGAAGATACTCAAGGTCCTGGGGATGGTAGGGGGAACCTGGAATGGAACATTTAGAAGATACCCAAGGCCCTGTGGGCTGTAGGGGGAACCTGGAATGGAGCATTTGGAATGCCCTGGGGGCTGTAGGAAGAACCTGGAATGGAACACTTAGATGATACTCAAGGCCCTGGGGGCTGTAGGGGGAACCTGGAATGGAACATTTAGAATGCCCTGGGGGCTGTAGGGGGAACCTGGAATGGAGCATTTGGAATGCCCTGGGGGCTGTAGGGAGAACCTGGAATGGAACACTTAGATGATACTCAAGGCCCTGGGGGCTGTAGGGGGAACCTGGAATGGAACATTTAGAATGCCCTGGGGGCTGTAGGGGGAACCTGGAATGGAGCATTTGGAATGCCCTGGGGGCTGTAGGGGGAACCTGGAATGGAGCATTTAGAATGCCCTGGGGGCTGTACGGGGAACCTGGAATGGAGCATTTTGAATGCCCTGGGTGTTGTAGGGGGAACCTGGAATGGAGCAATGCCCTGGGGGCTGTAGGGGGAACCTGGAATGGAGCATTTTGAATGCCCTGGGTGTTGTAGGGGGAACCTGGAATTGAGCATTTTGTATGCCCTGGGGGCTGTAGGGGGAACCTGTAATGGAGCATTTTGAATGCCCTGGGTGCTGTAGGGGGAACCTGGAATGGAGCATTTTGAATTCCCTGGGGGCTGTAGGGGAAACCTGGACTGGAGCATTTTGAATGCCCTGGGGTCTGTAGGGGGAACCTGGAATGGAACATTTAGAATTCCCTGGGGGCTGTAGGGGGAACCTGGAATGGAGCATTTTGAATGCCCTGGGTGTTGTAGGGGGAACCTGGAATGGAGCATTTTGTATGCCCTGGGGGCTGTAGGGGGAACCTGGAATGGAGCATTTAGAATGCCCTGGGGGCTGTAGGGGGAACCTGGAACGGAACATTTAGAATGCCCTGGGGGCTGTAGTTTTAACCTGGAATTGAGTATTTAGAAGATACTCAAGGCCCTGGGGGCTGTAGGGGGAACCTGGAATGGAGCATTTTGAATGCCCTGGGGGCTGTAGGGGAAACCTGGAATGGAGCATTTCAAATGCCCTGGTGGCCGTAGGGGGAACCTGGAATGGAGCATTTTGAATGCCCTGGGGGCTGTAGGGGGAACCTGGAATGGAGCATTTTGAATGCCCTGGAGGCTGTAGGGGGAACCTGGAATGGAACATTTAGAAGATACTCAAGGTCCTGGGGATGGTAGGGGGAACCTGGAATGGAACATTTAGAAGATACCCAAGACCCCGGGGGCTGTAAGGGGAACCTGGAATGGAGCATTTTGAATGCCCTGGGGGCTTTAGGAGGAAACTGGAATGGAACATTTAGAAGATACTCATGGAACATTTAGAATGTATGACCTGGGGGCTGTAGGGGGAACCTGGAATGGAGCATTTGGAATGCCCTGGGGGCTGTAGGGAGAACCTGGAATGGAACACTTAAATTATACTCAAGGCCCTGGGGGCTGTAGGGGGAACCTGGAATGGAACATTTAGAATGCCCTGGGGGCTGTAGGGGGAACCTGGAATGGAGCATTTGGAATGCCCTGGGGGCTGTACGGGGAACCTGGAATGGAGCATTTTGAATGCCCTGGGTGTTGTAGGGGGAACCTGGAATGGAGCATTTTGTATGCCCTGGGGGCTGTAGGGGGAACCTGGAATGGAGCATTTTGAATGCCCTGGGTGTTGTAGGGGGAACCTGGAATGGAGCATTTTGTATGCCCTGGGGGCTGTAGGGGGAACCTGGAATGGAACATTTTGAATGCCCTGGGGGCTGTAGGGGGAACCTGGAATGGAGCATTTTGAATGCCCTGGGGGCTGTAGGGGAAACCTGGACTGGAGCATTTTGAATGCCCTGGGGGCTGTAGGGGGAACCTGGAATGGAACATTTAGAAGATACTCAAGGCCCTGGGGGCTGTAGGGGGAACCTGGATTGGAGCATTTTGAATAACCTGGGGGCTGTAGGGGGAACCTGGAATGGAGCATTTTGTATGCTCTGGGGGCTGTAGGGGGAACCTGGAATGGAGCATTTTGTATAATCTGGGGGCTGTAGGGGGAACCTGGAATTGAACATTTAGAATGCCCTGGGGGCTGTAGGGGGAACCTGGAATGGAACATTTTGAATGCCCTGGGGGCTGTAGGGGGAACCTGGAATGGAGCATTTTGAATGCCCTGGGGGCTGTAGGGGAAACCTGGACTGGAGCATTTTGAATGCCCTGGGAGCTGTAGGGGGAACCTGGAATGGAGCATTTTGAATGCCCTGGGTGTTGTAGGGGGAACCTGGAATGGAGCATTTTGTATGCCCTGAGGGCTGTAGGGGGAACCTGGAATGGAGCATTTTGAATGCCCTGGGGGCTGTAGGGGGAACCTGGAATGGAGCATTTTGAACGCCCTGGAGGCTGTAGGGGGAACCTGGAATGGAACATTTAGAAGATACTCAAGGTCCTGGGGATGGTAGGGGGAACCTGGAATGGAACATTTAGAAGATACTCAAGGCCCTGGGGGCTGTAAGGGGAACCTGGAATGGAGCATTTTGAATGCCCTGGGGGCTGTAGGAGTAACCTGGAATGGAACATTTAGAAGATACTCAAGGCCCTGGGGGCTGTAGGGGGAACCTGGAATGGAGCATTTAGAAGATACTCAAGACCCTGGGGGCTGTAAGGGGAACCTGGAATGGAGCATTTTGAATGCCCTGGGGGCTGTAGGAGGAACCTGGAATGGAACATTTAGAAGATACTCAAGGCCCTGGGGGCTGTAGGGGGAACCTGGAATGGAGCATTTGGAATGCCCTGGGGGCTGTAGGGAGAACCTGGAATGGAACACTTAGATGATACTCAAGGCCCTGGGGGCTGTAGGGGGAACCTGGAATGGAGCATTTTGTATAATCTGGGGGCTGTAGGGGGAACCTGGAATTGAACATTTAGAATGCCCTGGGGGCTGTAGGGGGAACCTGGAATGGAACATTTTGAATGCCCTGGGGGCTGTAGGGGGAACCTGGAATGGAGCATTTTGAATGCCCTGGGGGCTGTAGGGGAAACCTGGACTGGAGCATTTTGAATGCCCTGGGGGCTGTAGGGGGAACCTGGAATGGAACATTTAGAATGCCCTGGGAGCTGTAGGGGGAACCTGGAATGGAGCATTTTGAATGCCCTGGGTGTTGTAGGGGGAACCTGGAATGGAGCATTTTGTATGCCCTGAGGGCTGTAGGGGGAACCTGGAATGGAGCATTTTGAATGCCCTGGGGGCTGTAGGGGGAACCTGGAATGGAGCATTTTGAACGCCCTGGAGGCTGTAGGGGGAACCTGGAATGGAACATTTAGAAGATACTCAAGGTCCTGGGGATGGTAGGGGGAACCTGGAATGGAACATTTAGAAGATACTCAAGGCCCTGGGGGCTGTAAGGGGAACCTGGAATGGAGCATTTTGAATGCCCTGGGGGCTGTAGGAGGAACCTGGAATGGAACATTTAGAAGATACTCAAGGCCCTGGGGGCTGTAGGGGGAACCTGGAATGGAGCATTTAGAAGATACTCAAGACCCTGGGGGCTGTAAGGGGAACCTGGAATGGAGCATTTTGAATGCCCTGGGGGCTGTAGGAGGAACCTGGAATGGAACATTTAGAAGATACTCAAGGCCCTGGGGGCTGTAGGGGGAACCTGGAATGGAACATTTAGAAGATACTCAAGGCCCTGGGGGCTGTAGGGGGAACCTGGAATGGAGCATTTTGTATGCTCTGGGGGCTGTAGGGGAAACCTGGACTGGAGCATTTTGAATGCCCTGGGGCTGTAGGGGGAACCTGGAATGGAACATTTAGAATGCCCTGGGGGCTGTAGGGGGAACCTGGAATGGAACATTTAGAATGCCCTGGGGGCTGTAGGGGGAACCTGGAATGGAACATTTAGAATGCCCTGGGAGCTGTAGGGGGAACCTGGAATGGAGCATTTTGAATGCCCTGGGTGTTGTAGGGGGAACCTGGAATGGAGCATTTTGTATGCCCTGAGGGCTGTAGGGGGAACCTGGAATGGAGCATTTTGAATGCCCTGGGGGCTGTAGGGGGAACCTGGAATGGAGCATTTTGAACGCCCTGGAGGCTGTAGGGGGAACCTGGAATGGAACATTTAGAAGATACTCAAGGTCCTGGGGATGGTAGGGGGAACCTGGAATGGAACATTTAGAAGATACTCAAGGTCCTGGGGGCTGTAAGGGGAACCTGGAATGGAGCATTTTGAATGCCCTGGGGGCTGTAGGAGGAACCTGGAATGGAACATTTAGAAGATACTCAAGGCCCTGGGGGCTGTAGGGGGAACCTGGAATGGAGCATTTAGAAGATACTCAAGACCCTGGGGGCTGTAAGGGGAACCTGGAATGGAGCATTTTGAATGCCCTGGGGGCTCTAGGAGGAACCTGGAATGGAACATTTAGAAGATACTCAAGGCCCTGGGGGCTGTAGGGGGAACCTGGAATGGAGCATTTGGAATGCCCTGGGGGCTGTAGGGAGAACCTGGAATGGAACACTTAGATGATACTCAAGGCCCTGGGGGCTGTAGGGGGAACCTGGAATGGAACATTTAGAATGCCCTGGGGGCTGTAGGGGGAACCTGGAATGGAGCATTTGGAATGCCCTGGGGGCTGTACGGGGAACCTGGAATGGAGCATTTTGAATGCCCTGGGTGTTGTAGGGGGAACCTGGAATGGAGCATTTTGTATGCCCTGGGGGCTGTAGGGGGAACCTGGAATGGAGCATTTTGAATGCCCTGGGTGTTGTAGGGGGAACCTGGAATGGAGCATTTTGTATGCCCTGGGGGCTGTAGGGGGAACCTGGAATGGAACATTTTGAATGCCCTGGGGGCTGTAGGGGGAACCTGGAATGGAGCATTTTGAATGCCCTGGGGGCTGTAGGGGAAACCTGGACTGGAGCATTTTGAATGCCCTGGGGGCTGTAGGGGGAACCTGGAATGGAACATTTAGAAGATACTCAAGGCCCTGGGGGCTGTAGGGGGAACCTGGATTGGAGCATTTTGAATAACCTGGGGGCTGTAGGGGGAACCTGGAATGGAGCATTTTGTATGCTCTGGGGGCTGTAGGGGGAACCTGGAATGGAGCATTTTGTATAATCTGGGGGCTGTAGGGGGAACCTGGAATTGAACATTTAGAATGCCCTGGGGGCTGTAGGGGGAACCTGGAATGGAACATTTTGAATGTCCTGGGGGCTGTAGGGGGAACCTGGAATGGAGCATTTTGAATGCCCTGGGGGCTGTAGGGGAAACCTGGACTGGAGCATTTTGAATGCCCTGGGGGCTGTAGGGGGAACCTGGAATGGAACATTTAGAATGCCCTGGGAGCTGTAGGGGGAACCTGGAATGGAGCATTTTGAATGCCCTGGGTGTTGTAGGGGGAACCTGGAATGGAGCATTTTGTATGCCCTGAGGGCTGTAGGGGGAACCTGGAATGGAGCATTTTGAATGCCCTGGGGGCTGTAGGGGGAACCTGGAATGGAGCATTTTGAACGCCCTGGAGGCTGTAGGGGGAACCTGGAATGGAACATTTAGAAGATACTCAAGGTCCTGGGGATGGTAGGGGGAACCTGGAATGGAACATTTAGAAGATACTCAAGGCCCTGGGGGCTGTAAGGGGAACCTGGAATGGAGCATTTTGGATGCCCTGGGGGCTGTAGGAGGAACCTGGAATGGAACATTTAGAAGATACTCAAGGCCCTGGGGGCTGTAGGGGGAACCTGGAATGGAGCATTTAGAAGATACTCAAGACCCTGGGGGCTGTAAGGGGAACCTGGAATGGAGCATTTTGAATGCCCTGGGGGCTGTAGGAGGAACCTGGAATGGAACATTTAGAAGATACTCAAGGCCCTGGGGGCTGTAGGGGGAACCTGGAATGGAACATTTAGAAGATACTCAAGGCCCTGGGGGCTGTAGGGGGAACCTGGAATGGAGCATTTTGTATGCTCTGGGGGCTGTAGGGGAAACCTGGACTGGAGCATTTTGAATGCCCTGGGGCTGTAGGGGGAACCTGGAATGGAACATTTAGAATGCCCTGGGGGCTGTAGGGGGAACCTGGAATGGAACATTTAGAATGCCCTGGGGGCTGTAGGGGGAACCTGGACTGGAGCATTTTGAATGCCCTGGGGCTGTAGGGGGAACCTGGAATGGAACATTTAGAAGATACTCAAGGCCCTGTGGGCTGTAGGGGGAACCTGGAATGGAGCATTTAGAAGATACTCAAGGCCCTGGGGGCTGTAGGGGGAACCTGGAATGGAACATTTAGAAGATACTCAAGGCCCTGGGGGCTGTAGGGGGAAACTGGAATGGAGCATCAAATCAAATCAAATCAAATTTTATTTGTCACATACACATGGTTAGCAGATGTTAATGCGAGTGTAGCGAAATGCTTGTGCTTCTAGTTCCGACAATGCAGTAATAACAAGTAATCTAACTAACAATTCCAAAACTACTGTCTTGTACACAGTGTAAGGGGATAAAGAATATGTACATAAGGATATATGAATGAGTGATGGTACAGAGCAGCATAGGCAAGATACAGTAGATGGTATCGAGTACAGTATGTACAAATGAGATGAGTATGTAAACAAAGTGGCATAGTTTAAAGTGGCTAGTGATACATGTATTACATAAGGATACAGTCGATGATATAGAGTACAGTATATACGTAAGCATATGAGATGAATAATGTAGGGTAAGTAACATTATATAAGGTAGCATTGTTTAAAGTGGCTAGTGATATATTTACATCATTTCCCATCAATTCCCATTATTAAAGTGGCTGGAGTTGAGTCAGTGTCAGTGTGTTGGCAGCAGCCACTCAGTGTTAGTGGTGGCTGTTTAACAGTCTGATGGCCTTGAGATAGAAGCTGTTTTTCAGTCTCTCGGTCCCAGCTTTGATGCACCTGTACTGACCTCGCCTTCTGGATGATAGCGGGGTGAACAGGCAGTGGCTCGGGTGGTTGATGTCCTTGATGATCTTTATGGCCTTCCTGTGACATCGGGTGGTGTAGGTGTCCTGGAGGGCAGATAGTTTGCCCCCGGTGATGCGTTGTGCAGACCTCACTACCCTCTGGAGAGCCTTACGGTTGAGGGCGGTGCAGTTGCCATACCAGGCGGTGATACAGCCCGCCAGGATGCTCTCGATTGTGCATCTGTAGAAGTTTGTGAGTGCTTTTGGTGACAAGCCGAATTTCTTCAGCCTCCTGAGGTTGAAGAGGCGCTGCTGCGCCTTCTTCACAATGCTGTCTGTGCGAGTGGACCAATTCAGTTTGTCTGTGATGTGTATGCCGAGGAACTTAAAACTTGCTACCCTCTCCACTACTGTTCTATCGATGTGGATAGGGGGGTGTTCCCTCTGCTGTTTCCTGAAGTCCACAATCATCTCCTTAGTTTTGTTGACGTTGAGTGTGAGGTTATTTTCCTGACACCACACTCCGAGGGCCCTCACCTCCTCCCTGTAGGCCGGCTCGTCGTTGTTGGTAATCAAGCCTACCACTGTTGTGTCGTCCGCAAACTTGATGATTGAGTTGGAGGCGTGCGTGGCCACGCAGTCGTGGGTGAACAGGGAGTACAGGAGAGGGCTCAGAACGCACCCTTGTGGGGCCCCAGTGTTGAGGATCAGCGGGGAGGAGATGTTGTTGCCTACCCTCACCACCTGGGGGCGGCCCGTCAGGAAGTCCAGTACCCAGTTGCACAGGGCGGGGTCGAGACCCAGGGTCTCGAGCTTGATGACGAGCTTGGAGGGTACTATGGTGTTGAATGCCGAGCTGTAGTCGATGAACAGCATTCTCACATAGGTATTCCTCTTGTCCAGATGGGTTAGGGCAGTGTGCAGTGTGGTTGAGATTGCATCGTCTGTGGACCTATTTGGGCGGTAAGCAAATTGGAGTGGGTCTAGGGTGTCAGGTAGGGTGGAGGTGATATGGTCCTTGACTAGTCTCTCAAAGCACTTCATGATGACGGATGTGAGTGCTACGGGGCGGTAGTCGTTTAGCTCAGTTACCTTAGCTTTCTTGGGAACAGGAACAATGGTGGCCCTCTTGAAGCATGTGGGAACAGCAGACTGGTATAGGGATTGATTGAATATGTCCGTAAACACACCGGCCAGCTGGTCTGCGCATGCTCTGAGGGCGCGGCTGGGGATGCCGTCTGGGCCTGCAGCCTTGCGAGGGTTAACACGTTTAAATGTCTTACTCACCTCGGCTGCAGTGAAGGAGAGACCGCATGTTTTCGTAGCAGGCCGTGTCAGTGGCACTGTATTGTCCTCAAAGCGGGCAAAAAAGTCATTTAGTCTGCCTGGGAGCAAGACATCCTGGTCCGTGACTGGGCTGGATTTCTTCCTGTAGTCCGTGATTGACTGTAGACCCTGCCACATGCCTCTTGTGTCTGAGCCGTTGAATTGAGATTCTACTTTGTCTCTGTACTGGCGCTTAGCTTGTTTGATAGCCTTGCGGAGGGAATAGCTGCACTGTTTGTATTCGGTCATGTTACCAGACACCTTGCCCTGATTAAAAGCAGTGGTTCGCGCTTTCAGTTTCACACGAATGCTGCCATCAATCCACGGTTTCTGGTTCAGGAATGTTTTAATCGTTGCTATGGGAACGACATCTTCAACGCACGTTCTAATGAACTCGCACACCGAATCAGCGTATTCGTCAATGTTATCTGACGCAATACGAAACATCTCCCAGTCCACGTGATGGAAGCAGTCTTGGAGTGTGGAGTCAGCTTGGTCGGACCAGCGTTGGACAGACCTCAGCGTGGGAGCCTCTTGTTTTAGTTTCTGACAAAATGGAGTCGTGGTCAGCTTTTCCGAAAGGGGGGCGGGGCAGGGCCTTATATGTGTCGCGGAAGTTAGAGTAACAATGATCCAAGGTCTTTCCACCCCTGGTTGCGCAATCGATATGCTGATAAAATTTAGGGAGTCTTGTTTTCAGATTAGCCTTGTTAAAATCCCCAGCTACAATGAATGCAGCCTCCGGATAAATCGTTTCCAGTTTGCAGAGAGTTAAATAAAGTTTGTTCAGAGCCATCGATGTGTCTGCTTGGGGGGGATATATACGGCTGTGATTATAATCGAAGAGAATTCTCTTGGTAGATAATGCGGTCTACATTTGATTGTGAGGAATTCTAAATCAGGTGAACAGAAGGATTTGAGTTCCTGTATGTTTCTTTCATCACACCATGTCACGTTGGCCATGAGGCATACGCCCCCGCCCCTCTTCTTACCAGAAAGGTGTTTGTTTCTGTCAGCGCGATGCGTGGAGAAACCCGTTGGCTGCACCGCTTCGGATAGAGTCTCTCCAGTGAGCCATGTTTCAGTGAAGCAAAGGAAGTTACAGTCTCTGATGTCCCTCTGGAATGCTACCCTTGCTCAGATTTCATCAACCTTGTTGTCAAGAGACTGGACATTGGCAAGAAGAATGCTAGGGAGTGGTGCACGATGTGCCCGTCTCCGGAGTCTGACCAGAAGACCGCCTCGTTTCCCTCTCTTTCGGAGTCGTTTTTTTGGGTCGCTGCATAGGGTCCACTCCGTTGTCCTGTTTGTAAGGCAGAACACAGGATCCGCGTCGCGAAAAACATATTCTTGGTCGTACTGATGGTGAGTTGACGCTGATCTTATATTCAGTAGTTCTTCTCGACTGTATGTAATGAAACCTAAGATGACCTGGGGTACTAATGTAAGAAATAACACGTAAAAAAACAAAAAACTGCATAGTTTCCTAGGAACGCGAAGCGAGGCGGCCATCTCTGTCGGCGCCGGAAGTATCTTTTTGAATGCCCTGGGGGGTGTAGGGGGAACCTGGAATGGAGCATTTTGAACGCCCTGGAGGCTGTAGGGGGAACCTGGAATGGAACATTTAGACGATACTCAAGGTCCTGGGGATGGTAGGGGGAACCTGGAATGGAACATTTAGAAGATACTCAAGGCCCTGTGGGCTGTAGGGGGAACCTGGAATTGAGCATTTAGAAGATACTCAAGACCCTGGGGGCTGTAAGGGGAACCTAGAATGGAGCATTTTGAATGCCCTGGGGGCTGTAGGAGGAACCTGGAATGGAACATTTAGAAGATACTCAAGGCCCTGGGGGCTGTAGGGGGAACCTGGAATGGAACATTTAGAAGATACTCAAGGCCCTGGGGGCTGTAGGGGGAACCTGGATTGGAGCATTTTGAATGCCCTGGGTGTTGTAGGGGGAACCTGGAATGGAGCATTTTGAATGCCCTGGGTGTTGTAGGGGGAACCTGGAATGGAGCATTTTGTATACTCTGGGGGCTGTAGGGGGAACCTGGAATGGAGCATTTTGTATGCTCTGGGGGCTGTAGGGGGAACCTGGAATGGAGCATTTTGAATTCCCTGGGGGCTGTAGGGGAATCCTGGACTGGAGCATTTTGAATGCCCTGGGGTCTGTAGGGGGAACCTGGAATGGAACATTTAGAATGCCCTGGGGGCTGTAGGGGGAACCTGGAATGGAGCATTTTGAATGCCCTGGGTGTTGTAGGGGGAACCTGGAATGGAGCATTTTGTATGTCCTGGGGGCTGTAGGGGGAACCTGGAATGGAGCATTTAGAATGCCCTGGGGGCTGTAGGGGGAACCTGGAACGGAACATTTAGAATGCCCTGGGGGCTGTAGTGGGAACCTGGAATTGAGTATTTAGAAGATACTCAAGGCCCTGGGGGCTGTAGGGGGAACCTGGAATGGAGCATTTTGAATGCCCTGGGGGCTGTAGGGGAAACCTGGAATGGAGCATTTCAAATGCCCTGGTGGCTGTAGGGGGAACCTGGAATGGAGCATTTTGAATGCCCTGGGGGCTGTAGGGGGAACCTGGAATGGAACATTTAGAAGATACTCAAGGTCCTGGGGATGGTAGGGGGAACCTGGAATGGAACATTTAGAAGATACCCAAGGCCCTGTGGGCTGTAGGGGGAACCTGGAATGGAGCATTTGGAATGCCCTGGGGGCTGTAGGGAGAACCTGGAATGGAACACTTAGATGATACTCAAGGCCCTGGGGGCTGTAGGGGGAACCTGGAATGGAACATTTAGAATGCCCTGGGGGCTGTAGGGGGAACCTGGAATGGAACATTTAGACGATACTCAAGGTCCTGGGGATGGTAGGGGGAACCTGGAATGGAACATTTAGAAGATACTCAAGGCCCTGTGGGCTGTAGGGGGAACCTGGAATTGAGCATTTAGAAGATACTCAAGACCCTGGGGGCTGTAAGGGGAACCTAGAATGGAGCATTTTGAATGCCCTGGGGGCTGTAGGAGGAACCTGGAATGGAACATTTAGAAGATACTCAAGGCCCTGGGGGCTGTAGGGGGAACCTGGAATGGAGCATTTTGAATGCCATGGGGGCTGTAGGGGAAACCTGGAATGGAGCATTTCAAATGCCCTGGTGGCTGTAGGGGGAACCTGGAATGGAGCATTTTGAATGCCCTGGGGGCTGTAGGGGGAACCTGGAATGGAACATTCAGAAGATACTCAAGGTCCTGGGGATGGTAGGGGGAACCTGGAATGGAACATTTAGAAGATACCCAAGGCCCTGTGGGCTGTAGGGGGAACCTGGAATGGAGCATTTGGAATGCCCTGGGGGCTGTAGGGAGAACCTGGAATGGAACACTTAGATGATACTCAAGGCCCTGGGGGCTGTAGGGGGAACCTGGAATGGAACATTTAGAATGCCCTGGGGGCTGTAGGGGGAACCTGGAATGGAACATTTAGACGATACTCAAGGTCCTGGGGATGGTAGGGGGAACCTGGAATGGAACATTTAGAAGATACTCAAGGCCCTGTGGGCTGTAGGGGGAACCTGGAATTGAGCATTTAGAAGATACTCAAGACCCTGGGGGCTGTAAGGGGAACCTAGAATGGAGCATTTTGAATGCCCTGGGGGCTGTAGGAGGAACCTGGAATGGAACATTTAGAAGATACTCAAGGCCCTGGGGGCTGTAGGGGGAACCTGGAATGGAACATTTAGAAGATACTCAAGGCCCTGGGGGCTGTAGGGGGAACCTGGATTGGAGCATTTTGAATAACCTGGGGGCTGTAGGGGGAACCTGGAATGGAGCATTTTGAATGCCCTGGGTGTTGTAGGGGGAACCTGGAATGGAGCATTTTGTATACTCTGGGGGCTGTAGGGGGAACCTGGAATGGAGCATTTTGTATGCTCTGGGGGCTGTAGGGGGAACCTGGAATGGAGCATTTTGAATTCCCTGGGGGCTGTAGGGGAAACCTGGACTGGAGCATTTTGAATGCCCTGGGGTCTGTAGGGGGAACCTGGAATGGAACATTTAGAATGCCCTGGGGGCTGTAGGGGGAACCTGGAATGGAGCATTTTGAATGCCCTGGGTGTTGTAGGGGGAACCTGGAATGGAGCATTTTGTATGTCCTGGGGGCTGTAGGGGGAACCTGGAATGGAGCATTTAGAATGCCCTGGGGGCTGTAGGGGGAACCTGGAACGGAACATTTAGAATGCCCTGGGGGCTTTAGTGGGAACCTGGAATTGAGTATTTAGAAGATACTCAAGGCCCTGGGGGCTGTAGGGGGAACCTGGAATGGAGCATTTTGAATGCCATGGGGGCTGTAGGGGAAACCTGGAATGGAGCATTTCAAATGCCCTGGTGGCTGTAGGGGGAACCTGGAATGGAGCATTTTGAATGCCCTGGGGGCTGTAGGGGGAACCTGGAATGGAACATTTAGAAGATACTCAAGGTCCTGGGGATGGTAGGGGGAACCTGGAATGGAACATTTAGAAGATACCCAAGGCCCTGTGGGCTGTAGGGGGAACCTGGAATGGAGCATTTGGAATGCCCTGGGGGGTGTAGGGAGAACCTGGAATGGAACACTTAGATGATACTCAAGGCCCTGGGGGCTGTAGGGGGAACCTGGAATGGAACATTTAGAATGCCCTGGGGGCTGTAGGGGGAACCTGGAATGGAGCATTTGGAATGCCCTGGGGGCTGTAGGGGGAACCTGGAATGGAGCATTTAGAATGCCCTGGGGGCTGTACGGGGAACCTGGAATGGAGCATTTTGAATGCCCTGGGTGTTGTAGGGGGAACCTGGAATGGAGCATTGCCCTGGGGGCTGTAGGGGGAACCTGGAATGGAGCATTTTGAATGCCCTGGGTGTTGTAGGGGGAACCTGGAATGGAGCATTTTGTATGCCCTGGGGGCTGTAGGGGGAACCTGGAATGGAGCATTTTGAATGCCCTGGGTGCTGTAGGGGGAACCTGTAATGGAGCATTTTGAATAACCTGGGGGCTGTAGGGGGAACCTGGAATGGAGCATTTTGAATGCCCTGGGTGTTGTAGGGGGAACCTGGAATGGAGCATTTTGTATACTCTGGGGGCTGTAGGGGGAACCTGGAATGGAGCATTTTGTATGCTCTGGGGGCTGTAGGGGGAACCTGGAATGGAGCATTTTGAATTCCCTGGGGGCTGTAGGGGAAACCTGGACTGGAGCATTTTGAATAACCTGGGGTCTGTAGGGGGAACCTGGAATGGAACATTTAGAATGCCCTGGGGGCTGTAGGGGGAACCTGGAATGGAGCATTTTGAATGCCCTGGGTGTTGTAGGGGGAACCTGGAATGGAGCATTTTGTATGTCCTGGGGGCTGTTGTGGGAACCTGGAATGGAGCATTTAGAATGCCCTGGGGGCTGTAGGGGGAACCTGGAACGGAACATTTAGAATGCCCTGGGGGCTGTAGTGGGAACCTGGAATTGAGTATTTATAAGATACTCAAGGCCCTGGGGGCTGTAGGGGGAACCTGGAATGGCGCATTTTGAATGCCCTGGGGGCTGTAGGGGAAACCTGGAATGGAGCATTTCAAATGCCCTGGTGGCTGTAGGGGGAACCTGGAATGGAGCATTTTGAATGCCCTGGGGGCTGTAGGGGGAACCTGGAATGGAGCAATTTAAATGCCCTGGAAGCTGTAGGGGGAACCTGGAATGGAACATTTAGAAGATACTCAAGGTCCTGGGGATGGTAGGGGGAACCTGGAATGGAACATTTAGAAGATACCCAAGGCCCTGTGGGCTGTAGGGGGAACCTGGAATGGAGCATTTGGAATGCCCTGGGGGCTGTAGGGAGAACCTGGAATGGAACACTTAGATGATACTCAAGGCCCTGGGGGCTGTAGGGGGAACCTGGAATGGAACATTTAGAATGCCCTGGGGGCTGTAGGGGGAACCTGGAATGGAGCATTTGGAATGCCCTGGGGGCTGTAGGGAGAACCTGGAATGGAACACTTAGATGATACTCAAGGCCCTGGGGGCTGTAGGGGGAACCTGGAATGGAACATTTAGAATGCCCTGGGGGCTGTAGGGGGAACCTGGAATGGAGCATTTGGAATGCCCTGGGTGCTGTAGGGGAAACCTGGAATGGAGCATTTAGAATGCCCTGGGGGCTGTACGGGGAACCTGGAATGGAGCATTTTGAATGCCCTGGGTGTTGTAGGGGGAACCTGGAATGGAGCATTGCCCTGGGGGCTGTAGGGGGAACCTGGAATGGAGCATTTTGAATGCCCTGGGTGTTGTAGGGGGAACCTGGAATGGAGCATTTTGTATGCCCTGGGGGCTGTAGGGGGAACCTGTAATGGAGCATTTTGAATGCCCTGGGTGCTGTAGGGGGAACCTGGAATGGAGCATTTTGAATTCCCTGGGGGCTGTAGGGGAAACCTGGACTGGAGCATTTTGAATGCCCTGGGGTCTGTAGGGGGAAACTGGAATGGAACATTTAGAATTCCCTGGGGGCTGTAGGTGAAACCTGGAATGGAGCATTTTGAATGCCCTGGGTGTTGTAGGGGGAACCTGGAATGGAGCATTTTGTATGCCCTGGGGGCTGTAGGGGGAACCTGGAATGGAGCATTTAGAATGCCCTGGGGGCTGTAGGGGGAACCTGGAACGGAACATTTAGAATGCCCTGGGGGCTGTAGTGGGAACCTGGAATTGAGTATTTAGAAGATACTCAAGGCCCTGGGGGCTGTAGGGGGAACCTGGAATGGAGCATTTTGAATGCCCTGGGGGCTGTAGGGGAAACCTGGAATGGAGCATTTCAAATGCCCTGGTGGCCGTAGGGGGAACCTGGAATGGAGCATTTTGAATGCCCTGGGGGCTGTAGGGGGAACCTGAAATGGAGCATTTTGAATGCCCTGGAGGCTGTAGGGGGAACCTGGAATGGAACATTTAGAAGATACTCAAGGTCCTGGGGATGGTAGGGGGAACCTGGAATGGAACATTTAGAAGATACCCAAGGCCCTGTGGGATGTAGGGGGAACCTGGAATGGAGCATTTAGAAGATACTCAAGACCCTGGGGGCTGTAAGGGGAACCTGGAATGGAGCATTTTGAATGCCCTGGGGGCTTTAGGAGGAAACTGGAATGGAACATTTAGAAGATACTCATGGAACATTTAGAATGTATGACCTGGGGGCTGTAGGGGGAACCTGGAATGGAGCATTTGGAATGCCCTGGGGGCTGTAGGGAGAACCTGGAATGGAACACTTAGATGATACTCAAGGCCCTGGGGGCTGTAGGGGGAACCTGGAATGGAACATTTTGAATGCCCTGGGGGCTGTAGGGGGAACCTGGAATGGAGCATTTGGAATGCCCTGGGGGCTGTACGGGGAACCTGGAATGGAGCATTTTGAATGCCCTGGGTGTTGTAGGGGGAACCTGGAATGGAGCATTTTGTATGCCCTGGGGGCTGTAGGGGGAACCTGGAATGGAGCATTTTGAATGCCCTGGGTGTTGTAGGGGGAACCTGGAATGGAGCATTTTGTATGCCCTGGGGGCTGTAGGGGGAACCTGGAATGGAACATTTTGAATGCCCTGGGGGCTGTAGGGGGAACCTGGAATGGAGCATTTTGAATGCCCTGGGGGCTGTAGGGGAAACCTGGACTGGAGCATTTTGAATGCCCTGGGGGCTGTAGGGGGAACCTGGAATGGAACATTTAGAAGATACTCAAGGCCCTTGGGGCTGTAGGGGGAACCTGGATTGGAGCATTTTGAATAACCTGGGGGCTGTAGGGGGAACCTGGAATGGAGCATTTTGTATGCTCTGGGGGCTGTAGGGGGAACCTGGAATGGAGCATTTTGTATAATCTGGGGGCTGTAGGGGGAACCTGGAATTGAACATTTAGAATGCCCTGGGGGCTGTAGGGGGAACCTGGAATGGAACATTTTGAATGCCCTGGGGGCTGTAGGGGGAACCTGGAATGGAGCATTTTGAATGCCCTGGGGGCTGTAGGGGAAACCTGGACTGGAGCATTTTGAATGCCCTGGGGGCTGTAGGGGGAACCTGGAATGGAACATTTAGAATGCCCTGGGAGCTGTAGGGGGAACCTGGAATGGAGCATTTTGAATGCCCTGGGTGTTGTAGGGGGAACCTGGAATGGAGCATTTTGTATGCCCTGAGGGCTGTAGGTGTTACGGTGAGTGAATGAGGACCCAAAAGCGAATTAACTTAAACAGAGCTTCTTTAATAACCAAACATAGGTAGGCTCAGATAGACCGGCAGATTCCGACAGGACAGGACAAGGTTACAGCAAACATGACGATAGTCTGGTTCAGGCATGAAACACAACAAACAAGAATCCGACAAAGACAGGAGCAGAAACAGAGAGAGATATAGGGACCTAATCAGAGGGAAAAAGGGAACAGGTGGGAAAAGGGGTGGATGAGGTAGTCAGAGGAGACAAGGAACAGCTGGGGGAAAGCGGGGGAGAAAAGGTAACCTAATACGACCAGCAGAGGGAGACAGGGTGAAAGGAAAGGACAGAAAGACACAACATGACAATACATGACAGTACCCCCCCACTCACCGAGCGCCTCCTGGCGCACTCGAGGAGGAAACCTGGCGGCAACGGAGGAAATCCTCGATCAGCGCACGGTCCAGCACGTCCCGAGAGGGAACCCAACTCCTCTCCTCAGGACCGTACCCCTCCCAATCTACGAGGTACTGGTGACCACGGCCCCGAGGACGCATGTCCAAAATCCTGCGGACCCTGTAGATGGGTGCGCCCTCGACAAGGATGGGGGGGGGGGGGGGGGAGACGAGCGGGGGCGCGAAGAACGGGCTTGATACAGGAGACATGGAAGACCGGGTGGACGCGACGAAGGTATCGCGGAAGAAGAAGTCGAACTGCGACAGGATTAATGACCCGAGAAATACGGAACGGACCAATGAACCGCGGGGTCAACTTGCGAGAAGCCGTCTTAAGGGGAAGGTTCTGAGTGGAGAGCCAAACTCTCTGACCGCGACAATATCTAGGACTCTTAGTTCTACGCTTATTAGCAGCCCTCACAGTCTGCGTCCTATAACGGCAAAGTGCAGACCTGACCCTCTTCCAGGTGCGCTCGCAACGTTGGACAAAAGCCTGAGCGGAGGGGACGCTGGACTCGGCGAACTGAGATGAGGACAGCGGAGGCTGGTACCCGAGGCTACTCTGAAAAGGAGATAGCCCGGTCGCAGACGAAGGAAGCGAGTTGTGGGCATATTCTGCCCAGGGGAGCTGTTCTGACCAAGACGCAGGGTTGCGAAAAGAAAGACTGCGTAAGATGCGACCAATAGTCTGATTGGCCCGTTCTGCTTGACCGTTAGACTGGGGGTGAAAGCCGGAAGAGAGACTGACGGAAGCCCCAATCAAACGGCAAAACTCCCTCCAAAATTGAGACGTGAATTGCGGACCTCTGTCCGAAACGACGTCTGACGGAAGGCCATGAATTCTGAAAACATTCTCGATGATGATTTGTGCCGTCTCTTTAGCAGAAGGAAGCTTAGCAAGGGGAATGAAATGAGCCGCCTTAGAGAACCTATCGACAACCGTAAGAATAACAGTCTTCCCCGCTGACGAAGGCAGTCCGGTGACAAAATCTAAGGCGATGTGAGACCACGGTCGAGAGGGAATGGGAAGCGGCCTGAGACGGCCGGCAGGAGGAGAGTTACCGGACTTAGTCTGCGCGCAGACCGAACAAGCAGCCACGAAACGACGCGTGTCATGCTCCCGGGTGGGCCACCAAAAACGCTGGCGAATGGAAGCAAGCGTACCCCGAACGCCAGGGTGGCCGGCTAACTTGGCAGAGTGAGCCCACTGAAGAACGGCCAGACGAGTAGGACCGGGAACGAAAAGAAGGTTCCTAGGACAAGCGCGCGGCGACGGAGTGTGAGTGAGCGCTTGCTTTACCTGCCTCTCAATTCCCCAGACAGTCAACCCGACAACACGCCCCTCAGGGAGAATCCCCTCGGGGTCAGTGGAGGCTACTGAAGAACTGAAGAGACGAGATAAAGCATCAGGCTTGGTGTTCTTAGAGCCCGGACGATAAGAAATCACGAACTCGAAACGAGCGAAAAACAGCGCCCAACGCGCCTGACGCGCATTAAGTCGTTTGGCAGAACGGATGTACTCAAGGTTCCTATGGTCAGTCCAAACGACAAAAGGAACGGTCGCCCCCTCCAACCACTGTCGCCATTCGCCTAGGGCTAACCGGATGGCGAGCAGTTCGCGGTTTCCCACATCATAGTTACGTTCCGACGGCGACAGGCGATGAGAAAAATACGCGCATGGGTGGACCTTGTCGTCAGAGAGGGAGCGCTGAGAAAGAATGGCTCCCACGCCCACCTCTGACGCGTAACCTGGAATTGAGTATTTAGAAGATACTCAAGGCCCTGGGGGCTGTAGGGGGAACCTGGAATGGAGCATTTTGAATGCCATGGGGGCTGTAGGGGAAACCTGGAATGGAGCATTTCAAATGCCCTGGTGGCTGTAGGGGGAACCTGGAATGGAGCATTTTGAATGCCCTGGGGGCTGTAGGGGGAACCTGGAATGGAACATTTAGAAGATACTCAAGGTCCTGGGGATGGTAGGGGGAACCTGGAATGGAACATTTAGAAGATACCCAAGGCCCTGTGGGCTGTAGGGGGAACCTGGAATGGAGCATTTGGAATGCCCTGGGGGGTGTAGGGAGAACCTGGAATGGAACACTTAGATGATACTCAAGGCCCTGGGGGCTGTAGGGGGAACCTGGAATGGAACATTTAGAATGCCCTGGGGGCTGTAGGGGGAACCTGGAATGGAGCATTTGGAATGCCCTGGGGGCTGTAGGGGGAACCTGGAATGGAGCATTTAGAATGCCCTGGGGGCTGTACGGGGAACCTGGAATGGAGCATTTTGAATGCCCTGGGTGTTGTAGGGGGAACCTGGAATGGAGCATTGCCCTGGGGGCTGTAGGGGGAACCTGGAATGGAGCATTTTGAATGCCCTGGGTGTTGTAGGGGGAACCTGGAATGGAGCATTTTGTATGCCCTGGGGGCTGTAGGGGGAACCTGGAATGGAGCATTTTGAATGCCCTGGGTGCTGTAGGGGGAACCTGTAATGGAGCATTTTGAATAACCTGGGGGCTGTAGGGGGAACCTGGAATGGAGCATTTTGAATGCCCTGGGTGTTGTAGGGGGAACCTGGAATGGAGCATTTTGTATACTCTGGGGGCTGTAGGGGGAACCTGGAATGGAGCATTTTGTATGCTCTGGGGGCTGTAGGGGGAACCTGGAATGGAGCATTTTGAATTCCCTGGGGGCTGTAGGGGAAACCTGGACTGGAGCATTTTGAATGCCCTGGGGTCTGTAGGGGGAACCTGGAATGGAACATTTAGAATGCCCTGGGGGCTGTAGGGGGAACCTGGAATGGAGCATTTTGAATGCCCTGGGTGTTGTAGGGGGAACCTGGAATGGAGCATTTTGTATGTCCTGGGGGCTGTTGTGGGAACCTGGAATGGAGCATTTAGAATGCCCTGGGTGTTGTAGGGGGAACCTGGAATGGAGCATTTTGTATGCCCTGGGGGCTGTAGGGGGAACCTGGAATGGAGCATTTTGAATGCCCTGGGTGCTGTAGGGGGAACCTGTAATGGAGCATTTTGAATAACCTGGGGGCTGTAGGGGGAACCTGGAATGGAGCATTTTGAATGCCCTGGGTGTTGTAGGGGGAACCTGGAATGGAGCATTTTGTATACTCTGGGGGCTGTAGGGGGAACCTGGAATGGAGCATTTTGTATGCTCTGGGGGCTGTAGGGGGAACCTGGAATGGAGCATTTTGAATTCCCTGGGGGCTGTAGGGGAAACCTGGACTGGAGCATTTTGAATGCCCTGGGGTCTGTAGGGGGAACCTGGAATGGAACATTTAGAATGCCCTGGGGGCTGTAGGGGGAACCTGGAATGGAGCATTTTGAATGCCCTGGGTGTTGTAGGGGGAACCTGGAATGGAGCATTTTGTATGTCCTGGGGGCTGTTGTGGGAACCTGGAATGGAGCATTTAGAATGCCCTGGGGGCTGTAGGGGGAACCTGGAACGGAACATTTAGAATGCCCTGGGGGCTGTAGTGGGAACCTGGAATTGAGTATTTATAAGATACTCAAGGCCCTGGGGGCTGTAGGGGGAACCTGGAATGGCGCATTTTGAATGCCCTGGGGGCTGTAGGGGAAACCTGGAATGGAGCATTTCAAATGCCCTGGTGGCTGTAGGGGGAACCTGGAATGGAGCATTTTGAATGCCCTGGGGGCTGTAGGGGGAACCTGGAATGGAGCAATTTGAATGCCCTGGAAGCTGTAGGGGGAACCTGGAATGGAACATTTAGAAGATACTCAAGGTCCTGGGGATGGTAGGGGGAACCTGGAATGGAACATTTAGAAGATACCCAAGGCCCTGTGGGCTGTAGGGGGAACCTGGAATGGAGCATTTGGAATGCCCTGGGGGCTGTAGGGAGAACCTGGAATGGAACACTTAGATGAAACTCAAGGCCCTGGGGGCTGTAGGGGGAACCTGGAATGGAACATTTAGAATGCCCTGGGGGCTGTAGGGGGAACCTGGAATGGAGCATTTGGAATGCCCTGGGGGCTGTAGGGAGAACCTGGAATGGAACACTTAGATGATACTCAAGGCCCTGGGGGCTGTAGGGGGAACCTGGAATGGAACATTTAGAATGCCCTGGGGGCTGTAGGGGGAACCTGGAATGGAGCATTTGGAATGCCCTGGGTGCTGTAGGGGAAACCTGGAATGGAGCATTTAGAATGCCCTGGGGGCTGTACGGGGAACCTGGAATGGAGCATTTTGAATGCCCTGGGTGTTGTAGGGGGAACCTGGAATGGAGCATTGCCCTGGGGGCTGTAGGGGGAACCTGGAATGGAGCATTTTGAATGCCCTGGGTGTTGTAGGGGGAACCTGGAATGGAGCATTTTGTATGCCCTGGGGGCTGTAGGGGGAACCTGTAATGGAGCATTTTGAATGCCCTGGGTGCTGTAGGGGGAACCTGGAATGGAGCATTTTGAATTCCCTGGGGGCTGTAGGGGAAACCTGGACTGGAGCATTTTTAATGCCCTGGGGTCTGTAGGGGGAACCTGGAATGGAACATTTAGAATTCCCTGGGGGCTGTAGGTGGAACCTGGAATGGAGCATTTTGAATGCCCTGGGTGTTGTAGGGGGAACCTGGAATGGAGCATTTTGTATGCCCTGGGGGCTGTAGGGGGAACCTGGAATGGAGCATTTCAAATGCCCTGGTGGCTGTAGGGGGAACCTGGAATGGAGCATTTTGAATGCCCTGGGGGCTGTAGGGGGAACCTGGAATGGAACATTTAGAAGATACTCAAGGTCCTGGGGATGGTAGGGGGAACCTGGAATGGAACATTTAGAAGATACCCAAGGCCCTGTGGGCTGTAGGGGGAACCTGGAATGGAGCATTTTGAATGCCATGGGGGCTGTAGGGGAAACCTGGAATGGAGCATTTCAAATGCCCTGGTGGCTGTAGGGGGAACCTGGAATGGAGCATTTTGAATGCCCTGGGGGCTGTAGGGGGAACCTGGAATGGAGCATTTTGAATGCCATGGGGGCTGTAGGGGAAACCTGGAATGGAGCATTTCAAATGCCCTGGTGGCTGTAGGGGGAACCTGGAATGGAGCATTGCCCTGGGGGCTGTAGGGGGAACCTGGAATGGAGCATTTTGAATGCCCTGGGTGTTGTAGGGGGAACCTGGAATGGAGCATTTTGTATGCCCTGGGGGCTGTAGGGGGAACCTGGAATGGAGCATTTTGAATGCCCTGGGTGCTGTAGGGGGAACCTGTAATGGAGCATTTTGAATAACCTGGGGGCTGTAGGGGGAACCTGGAATGGAGCATTTTGAATGCCCTGGGTGTTGTAGGGGGAACCTGGAATGGAGCATTTTGTATACTCTGGGGGCTGTAGGGGGAACCTGGAATGGAGCATTTTGTATGCTCTGGGGGCTGTAGGGGGAACCTGGAATGGAGCATTTTGAATTCCCTGGGGGCTGTAGGGGAAACCTGGACTGGAGCATTTTGAATGCCCTGGGGTCTGTAGGGGGAACCTGGAATGGAACATTTAGAATGCCCTGGGGGCTGTAGGGGGAACCTGGAATGGAGCATTTTGAATGCCCTGGGTGTTGTAGGGGGAACCTGGAATGGAGCATTTTGTATGTCCTGGGGGCTGTTGTGGGAACCTGGAATGGAGCATTTAGAATGCCCTGGGGGCTGTAGGGGGAACCTGGAACGGAACATTTAGAATGCCCTGGGGGCTGTAGTGGGAACCTGGAATTGAGTATTTATAAGATACTCAAGGCCCTGGGGGCTGTAGGGGGAACCTGGAATGGCGCATTTTGAATGCCCTGGGGGCTGTAGGGGAAACCTGGAATGGAGCATTTCAAATGCCCTGGTGGCTGTAGGGGGAACCTGGAATGGAGCATTTTGAATGCCCTGGGGGCTGTAGGGGGAACCTGGAATGGAGCAATTTGAATGCCCTGGAAGCTGTAGGGGGAACCTGGAATGGAACATTTAGAAGATACTCAAGGTCCTGGGGATGGTAGGGGGAACCTGGAATGGAACATTTAGAAGATACCCAAGGCCCTGTGGGCTGTAGGGGGAACCTGGAATGGAGCATTTGGAATGCCCTGGGGGCTGTAGGGAGAACCTGGAATGGAACACTTAGATGATACTCAAGGCCCTGGGGGCTGTAGGGGGAACCTGGAATGGAACATTTAGAATGCCCTGGGGGCTGTAGGGGGAACCTGGAATGGAGCATTTGGAATGCCCTGGGTGCTGTAGGGGAAACCTGGAATGGAGCATTTAGAATGCCCTGGGGGCTGTACGGGGAACCTGGAATGGAGCATTTTGAATGCCCTGGGTGTTGTAGGGGGAACCTGGAATGGAGCATTGCCCTGGGGGCTGTAGGGGGAACCTGGAATGGAGCATTTTGAATGCCCTGGGTGTTGTAGGGGGAACCTGGAATGGAGCATTTTGTATGCCCTGGGGGCTGTAGGGGGAACCTGTAATGGAGCATTTTGAATGCCCTGGGTGCTGTAGGGGGAACCTGGAATGGAGCATTTTGAATTCCCTGGGGGCTGTAGGGGAAACCTGGACTGGAGCATTTTGAATGCCCTGGGGTCTGTAGGGGGAACCTGGAATGGAACATTTAGAATTCCCTGGGGGCTGTAGGTGGAACCTGGAATGGAGCATTTTGAATGCCCTGGGTGTTGTAGGGGGAACCTGGAATGGAGCATTTTGTATGCCCTGGGGGCTGTAGGGGGAACCTGGAATGGAGCATTTAGAATGCCCTGGGGGCTGTAGGGGGAACCTGGAACGGAACATTTAGAATGCCCTGGGGGCTGTAGTGGGAACCTGGAATTGAGTATTTAGAAAATACTCAAGGCCCTGGGGGCTGTAGGGGGAACCTGGAATGGAGCATTTTGAATGCCCTGGGGGCTGTAGGGGAAACCTGGAATGGAGCATTTCAAATGCCCTGGTGGCCGTAGGGGGAACCTGGAATGGAGCATTTTGAATGCCCTGGGGGCTGTAGGGGGAACCTGAAATGGAGCATTTTGAATGCCCTGGAGGCTGTAGGGGGAACCTGGAATGGAACATTTAGAAGATACTCAAGGTCCTGGGGATGGTAGGGGGAACCTGGAATGGAACATTTAGAAGATACCCAAGGCCCTGTGGGATGTAGGGGGAACCTGGAATGGAGCATTTAGAAGATACTCAAGACCCTGGGGGCTGTAAGGGGAACCTGGAATGGAGCATTTTGAATGCCCTGGGGGCTTTAGGAGGAAACTGGAATGGAACATTTAGAAGATACTCATGGAACATTTAGAATGTATGACCTGGGGGCTGTAGGGGGAACCTGGAATGGAGCATTTGGAATGCCCTGGGGGCTGTAGGGAGAACCTGGAATGGAACACTTAGATGATACTCAAGGCCCTGGGGGCTGTAGGGGGAACCTGGAATGGAACATTTTGAATGCCCTGGGGGCTGTAGGGGGAACCTGGAATGGAGCATTTGGAATGCCCTGGGGGCTGTACGGGGAACCTGGAATGGAGCATTTTGAATGCCCTGGGTGTTGTAGGGGGAACCTGGAATGGAGCATTTTGTATGCCCTGGGGGCTGTAGGGGGAACCTGGAATGGAGCATTTTGAATGCCCTGGGTGTTGTAGGGGGAACCTGGAATGGAGCATTTTGTATGCCCTGGGGGCTGTAGGGGGAACCTGGAATGGAACATTTTGAATGCCCTGGGGGCTGTAGGGGGAACCTGGAATGGAGCATTTTGAATGCCCTGGGGGCTGTAGGGGAAACCTGGACTGGAGCATTTTGAATGCCCTGGGGGCTGTAGGGGGAACCTGGAATGGAACATTTAGAAGATACTCAAGGCCCTTGGGGCTGTAGGGGGAACCTGGATTGGAGCATTTTGAATAACCTGGGGGCTGTAGGGGGAACCTGGAATGGAGCATTTTGTATGCTCTGGGGGCTGTAGGGGGAACCTGGAATGGAGCATTTTGTATAATCTGGGGGCTGTAGGGGGAACCTGGAATTGAACATTTAGAATGCCCTGGGGGCTGTAGGGGGAACCTGGAATGGAACATTTTGAATGCCCTGGGGGCTGTAGGGGGAACCTGGAATGGAGCATTTTGAATGCCCTGGGGGCTGTAGGGGAAACCTGGACTGGAGCATTTTGAATGCCCTGGGGGCTGTAGGGGGAACCTGGAATGGAACATTTAGAATGCCCTGGGAGCTGTAGGGGGAACCTGGAATGGAGCATTTTGAATGCCCTGGGTGTTGTAGGGGGAACCTGGAATGGAGCATTTTGTATGCCCTGAGGGCTGTAGGTGTTACGGTGAGTGAATGAGGACCCAAAAGCGAATTAACTTAAACAGAGCTTCTTTAATAACCAAACATAGGTAGGCTCAGATAGACCGGCAGATTCCGACAGGACAGGACAAGGTTACAGCAAACATGACGATAGTCTGGTTCAGGCATGAAACACAACAAACAAGAATCCGACAAAGACAGGAGCAGAAACAGAGAGAGATATAGGGACCTAATCAGAGGGAAAAAGGGAACAGGTGGGAAAAGGGGTGGATGAGGTAGTCAGAGGAGACAAGGAACAGCTGGGGGAAAGCGGGGGAGAAAAGGTAACCTAATACGACCAGCAGAGGGAGACAGGGTGAAAGGAAAGGACAGAAAGACACAACATGACAATACATGACAGTACCCCCCCACTCACCGAGCGCCTCCTGGCGCACTCGAGGAGGAAACCTGGCGGCAACGGAGGAAATCCTCGATCAGCGCACGGTCCAGCACGTCCCGAGAGGGAACCCAACTCCTCTCCTCAGGACCGTACCCCTCCCAATCTACGAGGTACTGGTGACCACGGCCCCGAGGACGCATGTCCAAAATCCTGCGGACCCTGTAGATGGGTGCGCCCTCGACAAGGATGGGGGGGGGGGGGGGGAGACGAGCGGGGGCGCGAAGAACGGGCTTGATACAGGAGACATGGAAGACCGGGTGGACGCGACGAAGGTATCGCGGAAGAAGAAGTCGAACTGCGACAGGATTAATGACCCGAGAAATACGGAACGGACCAATGAACCGCGGGGTCAACTTGCGAGAAGCCGTCTTAAGGGGAAGGTTCTGAGTGGAGAGCCAAACTCTCTGACCGCGACAATATCTAGGACTCTTAGTTCTACGCTTATTAGCAGCCCTCACAGTCTGCGTCCTATAACGGCAAAGTGCAGACCTGACCCTCTTCCAGGTGCGCTCGCAACGTTGGACAAAAGCCTGAGCGGAGGGGACGCTGGACTCGGCGAACTGAGATGAGAACAGCGGAGGCTGGTACCCGAGGCTACTCTGAAAAGGAGATAGCCCGGTCGCAGACGAAGGAAGCGAGTTGTGGGCGTATTCTGCCCAGGGGAGCTGTTCTGACCAAGACGCAGGGTTGCGAAAAGAAAGACTGCGTAAGATGCGACCAATAGTCTGATTGGCCCGTTCTGCTTGACCGTTAGACTGGGGGTGAAAGCCGGAAGAGAGACTGACGGAAGCCCCAATCAAACGGCAAAACTCCCTCCAAAATTGAGACGTGAATTGCGGACCTCTGTCCGAAACGACGTCTGACGGAAGGCCATGAATTCTGAAAACATTCTCGATGATGATTTGTGCCGTCTCTTTAGCAGAAGGAAGCTTAGCAAGGGGAATGAAATGAGCCGCCTTAGAGAACCTATCGACAACCGTAAGAATAACAGTCTTCCCCGCTGACGAAGGCAGTCCGGTGACAAAATCTAAGGCGATGTGAGACCACGGTCGAGAGGGAATGGGAAGCGGCCTGAGACGGCCGGCAGGAGGAGAGTTACCGGACTTAGTCTGCGCGCAGACCGAACAAGCAGCCACGAAACGACGCGTGTCATGCTCCCGGGTGGGCCACCAAAAACGCTGGCGAATGGAAGCAAGCGTACCCCGAACGCCAGGGTGGCCGGCTAACTTGGCAGAGTGAGCCCACTGAAGAACGGCCAGACGAGTAGGACCGGGAACGAAAAGAAGGTTCCTAGGACAAGCGCGCGGCGACGGAGTGTGAGTGAGCGCTTGCTTTACCTGCCTCTCAATTCCCCAGACAGTCAACCCGACAACACGCCCCTCAGGGAGAATCCCCTCGGGGTCAGTGGAGGCTACTGAAGAACTGAAGAGACGAGATAAAGCATCAGGCTTGGTGTTCTTAGAGCCCGGACGATAAGAAATCACGAACTCGAAACGAGCGAAAAACAGCGCCCAACGCGCCTGACGCGCATTAAGTCATTTGGCAGAACGGATGTACTCAAGGTTCCTATGGTCAGTCCAAACGACAAAAGGAACGGTCGCCCCCTCCAACCACTGTCGCCATTCGCCTAGGGCTAACCGGATGGCGAGCAGTTCGCGGTTTCCCACATCATAGTTACGTTCCGACGGCGACAGGCGATGAGAAAAATACGCGCATGGGTGGACCTTGTCGTCAGAGAGGGAGCGCTGAGAAAGAATGGCTCCCACGCCCACCTCTGACGCGTCAACCTCGACAACGAACTGTCTAGAGACGTCAGGTGTAACAAGGATAGGAGCGGATGTAAAACGATTCTTGAGGAGATCAAAAGCTCCCTGGGCGGAAACGGACCACTTAAAGCACGTCTTGACAGAAGTAAGGGCTGTGAGAGGAGCTGCCACCTGACCGAAATTACGGATGAAACGACGATAGAAGTTCGCGAAGCCGAGAAAGCGCTGCAGCTCGATGCGTGACTTAGGGGCGGGCCAATCAATGACAGCTTGGACCTTAGCGGGATCCATCTTAATGCCTTCAGCGGAAATAACAGAACCGAGAAATGTGACGGAGGAGGCATGAAAAGTGCACTTCTCAGCCTTCACAAAAAGACAATTCTCTAAAAGGCGCTGGAGGACACGTCGAACGTGCTGAACATGAATCTGGAGTGACGGTGAAAAAATCAGGATATCGTCAAGGTAAACGAAAACAAAGATGTTCAGCATGTCTCTCAGGACATCATTGACTAATGCCTGAAAGACAGCTGGAGCGTTAGCGAGGCCGAAAGGAAGAACCCGGTATTCAAAGTGCCCTAACGGAGTGTTAAACGCCGTCTTCCACTCGTCCCCCTCCCTGATGCGCACGAGATGGTAAGCGTTACGAAGGTCCAACTTAGTGAAAAACCTGGCTCCCTGCAGGATCTCGAAGGCTGAAGACATAAGAGGAAGCGGATAACGATTCTTCACTGTTATGTCATTCAGCCCTCGATAATCTATGCAGGGGCGCAGAGACCCGTCCTTCTTCTTGACAAAAAAAACCCCCGCTCCGGCGGGAGAGGAGGAGGGGACTATGGTACCGGCGTCAAGAGCTACAGACAAATAATCCTCGAGAGCCTTACGTTCGGGAGCCGACAGAGAGTATAGTCTACCCCGGGGGGGAGTGGTTCCCGGAAGGAGATCAATACTACAATCATACGACCGGTGTGGAGGAAGAGAGGTGGCCCTGGACCGACTGAACACCGTGCGCAGATCGTGATATTCCTCCGGCACCCCTGTCAAATCACCAGGCTCCTCCTGTGAAGAAGAGACAGAGGAAACAGGAGGGATAGCAGACATTAAACATTTCACATGACAAGAGACGTTCCAGGAGAGGATAGAATTACTAGACCAATTAATGGAAGGATTATGACAAACTAGCCAGGGATGGCCCAAAACAACAGGTGTAAAAGGTGAACGAAAAATTAAAAAATAAATGGTTTCGCTATGATTACCAGAAACAGTGAGGGTTAAAGGTAGCGTCTCACGCTGAATCCTGGGGAGAGGACTACCATCCAGGGCGAACAAGGCCGTGGACTCCCTTAACTGTCTGAGAGGAATGTCATGTTCCCGAGCCCAGGTCTCGTCCATAAAACAGCCCTCCGCCCCAGAGTCTATTAAGGCACTGCAGGAAGCTGACGAACCGGTCCAGCGTAGATGGACCGACAAGGTAGTGCAGGATCTTGAAGGAGAGACAGGAGTAGTAGCGCTCACCAGTAGCCCTCCGCTTACTGATGAGCTCTGGCTTTTACTGGACATGAAGTGACAAAATGACCAGCAGAACCGCAATAGAGACAGAGGCGGTTGGTGATTCTCCGATCCCTCTCCTTAGTCGAGATGCGGATACCTCCCAGCTGCATAGGCTCAGCTCCCGAGCCGGCAGAGGAAGATGGTAGTGATGCGGAGAGGGGGGCAACGGAGAGCGCGAGATCCTTTCCACGAGCTCGGTGACGAAGATCAACCCGTCGCTCAATGCGAATAGCGAGTTCAATCAAGGAATCCACGCTGGAAGGGACCTCCCGGGAGAGAATCTCATCCTTTACCTCTGCGCGGAGACCCTCCAGAAGACGAGCGAGCAAGGCCGGCTCGTTCCAGCCACTGGAGGCAGCAAGAGTGCGAAACTCAATAGAGTAGTCTGTTATGGATCGATTGCCTTGACATAGGGAAGACAGGGCCCTGGAAGCCTCCTCCCCAAAAACAGATCGATCAAAAACCCGTATCATCTCCTCCTTAAAGTCCTGATACTGGTTAGTACACTCAGCCCTTGCCTCCCAGATTGCCTTGCCCCACTCACGAGCCCGTCCAGTAAGGAGAGATATGACGTAGGCGACACGAGCAGTGCTCCTGGAGTAAGTGTTGGGCTGGAGAGAAAACACAATATCACACTGGGTGAGGAACGAGCGGCATTCAGTGGGCTCCCCAGAGTAACACGGCGGGTTATTGATTCTGGGCTCCGGAGATTCGAAAGCCCTGGAAGTGGCCGGTGGATCGAGGCGGAGATGGTGAACCTGTTCTGTGAGGTTGGAGACTTGGGTGGCCAGGGTCTCAACGGCATGTCGAGCAGCAGACAATTCCTGCTCGTGTCTGCCTAGCATCGCTCCCTGGATCCCGACGGCTGAGTGGAGAGGATCCGAAGTCGCTGGGTCCATTCTTGGTCGGATTCTTCTGTTACGGTGAGTGAATGAGGACCCAAAAGCGAATTAACTTAAACAGAGCTTCTTTAATAACCAAACATAGGTAGGCTCAGATAGACCGGCAGATTCCGACAGGACAGGACAAGGTTACAGCAAACATGACGATAGTCTGGTTCAGGCATGAAACACAACAAACAAGAATCCGACAAAGACAGGAGCAGAAACAGAGAGAGATATAGGGACCTAATCAGAGGGAAAAAGGGAACAGGTGGGAAAAGGGGTGGATGAGGTAGTCAGAGGAGACAAGGAACAGCTGGGGGAAAGCGGGGGAGAAAAGGTAACCTAATACGACCAGAAGAGGGAGACAGGGTGAAAGGAAAGGACAGAAAGACACAACATGACAATACATGACAGTAGGGGGAACCTGGAATGGAGCATTTTGAATGCCCTGGGGGCTGTAGGGGGAACCTGGAATGGAGCATTTTGAACGCCCTGGAGGCTGTAGGGGGAACCTGGAATGGAACATTTAGAAGATACTCAAGGTCCTGGGGATGGTAGGGGGAACCTGGAATGGAACATTTAGAAGATACTCAAGGCCCTGGGGGCTGTAAGGGGAACCTGGAATGGAGCATTTTGAATGCCCTGGGGGCTGTAGGAGGAACCTGGAATGGAACATTTAGAAGATACTCAAGGCCCTGGGGGCTGTAGGGGGAACCTGGAATGGAGCATTTAGAAGATACTCAAGACCCTGGGGGCTGTAAGGGGAACCTGGAATGGAGCATTTTGAATGCCCTGGGGGCTGTAGGAGGAACCTGGAATGGAACATTTAGAAGATACTCAAGGCCCTGGGGGCTGTAGGGGGAACCTGGAATGGAACATTTAGAAGATACTCAAGGCCCTGGGGGCTGTAGGGGGAACCTGGAATGGAGCATTTTGTATGCTCTGGGGGCTGTAGGGGAAACCTGGACTGGAGCATTTTGAATGCCCTGGGGCTGTAGGGGGAACCTGGAATGGAACATTTAGAATGCCCTGGGGGCTGTAGGGGGAACCTGGAATTGAACATTTAGAATGCCCTGGGGGCTGTAGGGGGAACCTGGACTGGAGCATTTTGAATGCCCTGGGGCTGTAGGGGAAACCTGGACTGGAGCATTTTGAATGCCCTGGGGGCTGTAGGGGGAACCTGGAATGGAACATTTAGAATGCCCTGGGAGCTGTAGGGGGAACCTGGAATGGAGCATTTTGAATGCCCTGGGTGTTGTAGGGGGAACCTGGAATGGAGCATTTTGTATGCCCTGAGGGCTGTAGGGGGAACCTGGAATGGAGCATTTTGAATGCCCTGGGGGCTGTAGGGGGAACCTGGAATGGAGCATTTTGAACGCCCTGGAGGCTGTAGGGGGAACCTGGAATGGAACATTTAGAAGATACTCAAGGTCCTGGGGATGGTAGGGGGAACCTGGAATGGAACATTTAGAAGATACTCAAGGCCCTGGGGGCTGTAAGGGGAACCTGGAATGGAGCATTTTTAATGCCCTGGGGGCTGTAGGAGGAACCTGGAATGGAACATTTAGAAGATACTCAAGGCCCTGGGGGCTGTAGGGGGAACCTGGAATGGAGCATTTAGAAGATACTCAAGTCCCTGGGGGCTGTAAGGGGAACCTGGAATGGAGCATTTTGAATGCCCTGGGGGCTGTAGGAGGAACCTGGAATGGAACATTTAGAAGATACTCAAGGCCCTGGGGGCTGTAGGGGGAACCTGGAATGGAACATTTAGAAGATACTCAAGGCCCTGGGGGCTGTAGGGGGAACCTGGAATGGAGCATTTTGTATGCTCTGGGGGCTGTAGGGGAAACCTGGACTGGAGCATTTTGAATGCCCTGGGGCTGTAGGGGGAACCTGGAATGGAACATTTAGAATGCCCTGGGGGCTGTAGGGGGAACCTGGAATGGAACATTTAGAATGCCCTGGGGGCTGTAGGGGGAACCTGGACTGGAGCATTTTGAATGCCCTGGGGCTGTAGGGGGAACCTGGAATGGAACATTTAGAAGATACTCAAGGCCCTGTGGGCTGTAGGGGGAACCTGGAATGGAGCATTTAGAAGATACTCAAGGCCCTGGGGGCTGTAGGGGGAACCTGGAATGGAACATTTAGAAGATACTCAAGGCCCTGGGGGCTGTAGGGGGAAACTGGAATGGAGCATCAAATCAAATCAAATCAAATTTTATTTGTCACATACACATGGTTAGCAGATGTTAATGCGAGTGTAGCGAAATGCTTGTGCTTCTAGTTCCGACAATGCAGTAATAACAAGTAATCTAACTAACAATTCCAAAACTACTGTCTTGTACACAGTGTAAGGGGATAAAGAATATGTACATAAGGATATATGAATGAGTGATGGTACAGAGCAGCATAGGCAAGATACAGTAGATGGTATCGAGTACAGTATGTACAAATGAGATGAGTATGTAAACAAAGTGGCATAGTTTAAAGTGGCTAGTGATACATGTATTACATAAGGATACAGTCGATGATATAGAGTACAGTATATACGTAAGCATATGAGATGAATAATGTAGGGTAAGTAACATTATATAAGGTAGCATTGTTTAAAGTGGCTAGTGATATATTTACATCATTTCCCATCAATTCCCATTATTAAAGTGGCTGGAGTTGAGTCAGTGTCAGTGTGTTGGCAGCAGCCACTCAGTGTTAGTGGTGGCTGTTTAACAGTCTGATGGCCTTGAGATAGAAGCTGTTTTTCAGTCTCTCGGTCCCAGCTTTGATGCACCTGTACTGACCTCGCCTTCTGGATGATAGCGGGGTGAACAGGCAGTGGCTCGGGTGGTTGATGTCCTTGATGATCTTTATGGCCTTCCTGTGACATCGGGTGGTGTAGGTGTCCTGGAGGGCAGGTAGTTTGCCCCCGGTGATGCGTTGTGCAGACCTCACTACCCTCTGGAGAGCCTTACGGTTGAGGGCGGTGCAGTTGCCATACCAGGCGGTGATACAGCCCGCCAGGATGCTCTCGATTGTGCATCTGTAGAAGTTTGTGAGTGCTTTTGGTGACAAGCCGAATTTCTTCAGCCTCCTGAGGTTGAAGAGGCGCTGCTGCGCCTTCTTCACAATGCTGTCTGTGCGAGTGGACCAATTCAGTTTGTCTGTGATGTGTATGCCGAGGAACTTAAAACTTGCTACCCTCTCCACTACTGTTCCATCGATGTGGATAGGGGGGTGTTCCCTCTGCTGTTTCCTGAAGTCCACAATCATCTCCAAAGTTTTGTTGACGTTGAGTGTGAGGTTATTTTCCTGACACCACACTCCGAGGGCCCTCACCTCCTCCCTGTAGGCCGGCTCGTCGTTGTTGGTAATCAAGCCTACCACTGTTGTGTCGTCCGCAAACTTGATGATTGAGTTGGAGGCGTGCGTGGCCACGCAGTCGTGGGTGAACAGGGAGTACAGGAGAGGGCTCAGAACGCACCCTTGTGGGGCCCCAGTGTTGAGGATCAGCGGGGAGGAGATGTTGTTGCCTACCCTCACCACCTGGGGGCGGCCCGTCAGGAAGTCCAGTACCCAGTTGCACAGGGCGGGGTCGAGACCCAGGGTCTCGAGCTTGATGACGAGCTTGGAGGGTACTATGGTGTTGAATGCCGAGCTGTAGTCGATGAACAGCATTCTCACATAGGTATTCCTCTTGTCCAGATGGGTTAGGGCAGTGTGCAGTGTGGTTGAGATTGCATCGTCTGTGGACCTATTTGGGCGGTAAGCAAATTGGAGTGGGTCTAGGGTGTCAGGTAGGGTAGAGGTGATATGGTCCTTGACTAGTCTCTCAAAGCACTTCATGATGACGGATGTGAGTGCTACGGGGCGGTAGTCGTTTAGCTCAGTTACCTTAGCTTTCTTGGGAACAGGAACAATGGTGGCCCTCTTGAAGCATGTGGGAACAGCAGACTGGTATAGGGATTGATTGAATATGTCCGTAAACACACCGGCCAGCTGGTCTGCGCATGCTCTGAGGGCGCGGCTGGGGATGCCGTCTGGGCCTGCAGCCTTGCGAGGGTTAACACGTTTAAATGTCTTACTCACCTCGGCTGCAGTGAAGGAGAGACCGCATGTTTTCGTAGCAGGCCGTGTCAGTGGCACTGTATTGTCCTCAAAGCGGGCAAAAAAGTCATTTAGTCTGCCTGGGAGCAAGACATCCTGGTCCGTGACTGGGCTGGATTTCTTCCTGTAGTCCGTGATTGACTGTAGACCCTGCCACATGCCTCTTGTGTCTGAGCCGTTGAATTGAGATTCTACTTTGTCTCTGTACTGGCGCTTAGCTTGTTTGATAGCCTTGCGGAGGGAATAGCTGCACTGTTTGTATTCGGTCATGTTACCAGACACCTTGCCCTGATTAAAAGCAGTGGTTCGCGCTTTCAGTTTCACACGAATGCTGCCATCAATCCACGGTTTCTGGTTCGGGAATGTTTTAATCGTTGCTATGGGAACGACATCTTCAACGCACGTTCTAATGAACTCGCACACCGAATCAGCGTATTCGTCAATGTTATCTGACGCAATACGAAACATCTCCCAGTCCACGTGATGGAAGCAGTCTTGGAGTGTGGAGTCAGCTTGGTCGGACCAGCGTTGGACAGACCTCAGCGTGGGAGCCTCTTGTTTTAGTTTCTGACAAAATGGAGTCGTGGTCAGCTTTTCCAAAAGGGGGGCGGGGCAGGGCCTTATATGTGTCGCGGAAGTTAGAGTAACAATGATCCAAGGTCTTTCCACCCCTGGTTGCGCAATCGATATGCTGATAAAATTTAGGGAGTCTTGTTTTCAGATTAGCCTTGTTAAAATCCCCAGCTACAATGAATGCAGCCTCCGGATAAATCGTTTCCAGTTTGCAGAGAGTTAAATAAAGTTTGTTCAGAGCCATCGATGTGTCTGCTTGGGGGGGGGGATATATACGGCTGTGATTATAATCGAAGAGAATTCTCTTGGTAGATAATGCGGTCTACATTTGATTGTGAGGAATTCTAAATCAGGTGAACAGAAGGATTTGAGTTCCTGTATGTTTCTTTCATCACACCATGTCACGTTGGCCATGAGGCATACGCCCCCGCCCCTCTTCTTACCAGAAAGGTGTTTGTTTCTGTCAGCGCGATGCGTGGAGAAACCCGTTGGCTGCACCGCTTCGGATAGAGTCTCTCCAGTGAGCCATGTTTCAGTGAAGCAAAGGACGTTACAGTCTCTGATGTCCCTCTGGAATGCTACCCTTGCTCAGATTTCATCAACCTTGTTGTCAAGAGACTGGACATTGGCAAGAAGAATGCTAGGGAGTGGTGCACGATGTGCCCGTCTCCGGAGTCTGACCAGAAGACCGCCTCGTTTCCCTCTCTTTCGGAGTCGTTTTTTTGGGTCGCTGCATAGGGTCCACTCCGTTGTCCTGTTTGTAAGGCAGAACACAGGATCCGCGTCGCGAAAAACATATTCTTGGTCGTACTGATGGTGAGTTGACGCTGATCTTATATTCAGTAGTTCTTCTCGACTGTATGTAATGAAACCTAAGATGACCTGGGGTACTAATGTAAGAAATAACACGTAAAAAAACAAAAAACTGCATAGTTTCCTAGGAACGCGAAGCGAGGCGGCCATCTCTGTCGGCGCCGGAAGTATCTTTTTGAATGCCCTGGGGGCTGTAGGGGGAACCTGGAATGGAGCATTTTGAACGCCCTGGAGGCTGTAGGGGGAACCTGGAATGGAACATTTAGACGATACTCAAGGTCCTGGGGATGGTAGGGGGAACCTGGAATGGAACATTTAGAAGATACTCAAGGCCCTGTGGGCTGTAGGGGGAACCTGGAATTGAGCATTTAGAAGATACTCAAGACCCTGGGGGCTGTAAGGGGAACCTAGAATGGAGCATTTTGAATGCCCTGGGGGCTGTAGGAGGAACCTGGAATGGAACATTTAGAAGATACTCAAGGCCCTGGGGGCTGTAGGGGGAACCTGGAATGGAACATTTAGAAGATACTCAAGGCCCTGGGGGCTGTAGGGGGAACCTGGATTGGAGCATTTTGAATAACCTGGGGGCTGTAGGGGGAACCTGGAATGGAGCATTTTGAATGCCCTGGGTGTTGTAGGGGGAACCTGGAATGGAGCATTTTGTATACTCTGGGGGCTGTAGGGGGAACCTGGAATGGAGCATTTTGTATGCTCTGGGGGCTGTAGGGGGAACCTGGAATGGAGCATTTTGAATTCCCTGGGGGCTGTAGGGGAAACCTGGACTGGAGCATTTTGAATGCCCTGGGTGTTGTAGGGGGAACCTGGAATGGAGCATTTTGTATGTCCTGGGGGCTGTAGGGGGAACCTGGAATGGAGCATTTAGAATGCCCTGGGGGCTGTAGGGGGAACCTGGAACGGAACATTTAGAATGCCCTGGGGGCTGTAGTGGGAACCTGGAATTGAGTATTTAGAAGATACTCAAGGCCCTGGGGGCTGTAGGGGGAACCTGGAATGGAGCATTTTGAATGCCATGGGGGCTGTAGGGGAAACCTGGAATGGAGCATTTCAAATGCCCTGGTGGCTGTAGGGGGAACCTGGAATGGAGCATTTTGAATGCCCTGGGGGCTGTAGGGGGAACCTGGAATGGAACATTTAGAAGATACTCAAGGTCCTGGGGATGGTAGGGGGAACCTGGAATGGAGCATTTTGTATACTCTGGGGGCTGTAGGGGGAACCTGGAATGGAGCATTTTGTATACTCTGGGGGCTGTAGGGGGAACCTGGAATGGAGCATTTTGAATTCCCTGGGGGCTGTAGGGGAAACCTGGACTGGAGCATTTTGAATGCCCTGGGGTCTGTAGGGGGAACCTGGAATGGAACATTTAGAATGCCCTGGGGGCTGTAGGGGGAACCTGGAATGGAGCATTTTGAATGCCCTGGGGTCTGTAGGGGGAACCTGGAATGGAACATTTAGAATGCCCTGGGGGCTGTAGGGGGAACCTGGAATGGAGCATTTTGAATGCCCTGGGTGTTGTAGGGGGAACCTGGAATGGAGCATTTTGTATATCCTGGGGGCTGTAGGGGGAACCTGGAATGGAGCATTTAGAATGCCCTGGGGCCTGTAGGGGGAACCTGGAACGGAACATTTAGAATGCCCTGGGGGCTGTAGTGGGAACCTGGAATTGAGTATTTAGAAGATACTCAAGGCCCTGGGGGCTGTAGGGGGAACCTGGAATGGAGCATTTTGAATGCCATGGGGGCTGTAGGGGAAACCTGGAATGGAGCATTTCAAATGCCCTGGTGGCTGTAGGGGGAACCTGGAATGGAGCATTTTGAATGCCCTGGGGGCTGTAGGGGGAACCTGGAATGGAACATTTAGAAGATACTCAAGGTCCTGGGGATGGTAGGGGGAACCTGGAATGGAACATTTAGAAGATACCCAAGGCCCTGTGGGCTGTAGGGGGAACCTGGAATGGAGCATTTGGAATGCCCTGGGGGCTGTAGGGAGAACCTGGAATGGAACACTTAGATGATACTCAAGGCCCTGGGGGCTGTAGGGGGAACCTGGAATGGAACATTTAGAATGCCCTTGGGGCTGTAGGGGGAACCTGGAATGGAGCATTTGGAATGCCCTGGGGGCTGTAGGGGGAACCTGGAATGGAGCATTTTGAATGCCCTGGGTGTTGTAGGGGGAACCTGGAATGGAGCATTGCCCTGGGGGCTGTAGGGGGAACCTGGAATGGAGCATTTTGAATGCCCTGGGTGTTGTAGGGGGAACCTGGAATGGAGCATTTTGTATGCCCTGGGGGCTGTAGGGGGAACCTGGAATGGAGCATTTTGAATGCCCTGGGTGCTGTAGGGGGAACCTGGAATGGAGCATTTTGAATTCCCTGTGGGCTGTAGGGGAAACCTGGACTGGAGCATTTTGAATGCCCTGGGGTCTGTAGGGGGAACCTGGAATGGAACATTTAGAATGCCCTGGGGGCTGTAGGGGGAACCTGGAATGGAGCATTTTGAATGCCCTGGGTGTTGTAGGGGGAACCTGGAATGGAGCATTTTGTATGCCCTGGGGGCTGTAGGGGGAACCTGGAATGGAGCATTTAGAATGCCCTGGGGGCTGTAGGGGGAACCTGGAACGGAACATTTAGAATGCCCTGGGGGCTGTAGTGGGAACCTGGAATTGAGTATTTAGAAGATACTCAAGGCCCTGGGGGCTGTAGGGGGAACCTGGAATGGAGCATTTTGAATGCCCTGGGGGCTGTAGGGGAAACCTGGAATGGAGCATTTCAAATGCCCTGGTGGCCGTAGGGGGAACCTGGAATGGAGCATTTTGAATGCCCTGGGGGCTGTAGGGGGAACCTGGAATGGAGCATTTTGAATGCCCTGGAGGCTGTAGGGGGAACCTGGAATGGAACATTTAGAAGATACTCAAGGTCCTGGGGATGGTAGGGGGAACCTGGAATGGAACATTTAGAAGATACCCAAGGCCCTGTGGGCTGTAGGGGGAACCTGGAATGGAGCATTTAGAAGATACTCAAGACCCTGGGGGCTGTAGGGGGAACCTGGAATGGAGCATTTTGAATGCCCTGGGGGCTGTAGGGGAAACCTGGAATGGAGCATTTCAAATGCCCTGGTGGCCGTAGGGGGAACCTGGAATGGAGCATTTTGAATGCCCTGGGGGCTGTAGGGGGAACCTGGAATGGAGCATTTTGAATGCCCTGGGGGCTTTAGGAGGAAACTGGAATGGAACATTTAGAAGATACTCATGGAACATTTAGAATGTATGACCTGGGGGCTGTAGGGGGAACCTGGAATGGAGCATTTAGAATGCCCTGGGGGCTGTAGGGGGAACCTGGAACGGAACATTTAGAATGCCCTGGGGGCTGTAGTGGGAACCTGGAATTGAGTATTTAGAAGATACTCAAGGCCCTGGGGGCTGTAGGGGGAACCTGGAATGGAGCATTTTGAATGCCCTGGGGGCTGTAGGGGAAACCTGGAATGGAGCATTTCAAATGCCCTGGTGGCCGTAGGGGGAACCTGGAATGGAGCATTTTGAATGCCCTGGGGGCTGTAGGGGGAACCTGGAATGGAGCATTTTGAATGCCCTGGGGGCTTTAGGAGGAAACTGGAATGGAACATTTAGAAGATACTCATGGAACATTTAGAATGTATGACCTGGGGGCTGTAGGGGGAACCTGGAATGGAGCATTTAGAAGATACTCAAGACCCTGGGGGCTGTAAGGGGAACCTGGAATGGAGCATTTTGAATGCCCTGGGGGCTTTAGGAGGAAACTGGAATGGAACATTTAGAAGATACTCATGGAACATTTAGAATGTATGACCTGGGGGCTGTAGGGGGAACCTGGAATGGAGCATTTGGAATGCCCTGGGGGCTGTAGGGAGAACCTGGAATGGAACACTTAGATGATACTCAAGGCCCTGGGGGCTGTAGGGGGAATCTGGAATGGAACATTTAGAATGCCCTGGGGGCTGTAGGGGGAACCTGGAATGGAGCATTTGGAATGCCCTGGGGGCTGTACGGGGAACCTGGAATGGAGCATTTTGAATGCCCTGGGTGTTTTAGGGGGAACCTGGAATGGAGCATTTTGTATGCCCTGGGGGCTGTAGGGGGAACCTGGAATGGAGCATTTTGTATGCCCTGGGGGCTGTAGGGGGAACCTGGAATGGAGCATTTTGAATGCTCTGGGTGCTGTAGGGGGAACCTGGAATGGAGCATTTTGAATGCCCTGGGGGCTGTAGGGGGAATCTGGAATGGAGCATTTTGAATGCACTGGGGGCTGTAGGGGGAATCTGGAATGGAGCATTTTGAATGCCCTGGGTGTTGTAGGGGGAACCTGGAATGGAGCATTTTGTATGCCCTGGGGGCTGTAGGGGGAACCTGGAATGGAGCATTTTGAATGCCCTGGGTGCTGTAGGGGGAACCTGGAATGGAGCATTTTGAATGCCCTGGGGGCTGTAGGGGGAACCTGGAATGGAACATTTAGAATGCCCTGGGTGTTGTAGGGGGAACCTGGATTGGAGCATTTTGAATAACCTGGGGGCTGTAGGGGGAACCTGGAATGGAGCATTTTGTATGCTCTGGGGGCTGTAGGGGGAACCTGGAATGGAGCATTTTGTGTGCTCTGGGGGCTGTAGGGGGTACCTGTAATTGAACATTTAGAATGCCCTGGGGGCTGTAGGGGGAACCTGGAATGGAGCATTTTGAATGGCCTGGAGGCTGTAAGGGGAACCTGGAATGGAGCATTTTGAATGCCCTGGAGGCTGTAGGGGGAACCTGGAATGGAGCATTTTGAATGCCCTGGGGGCTGTAGGGGGAACCTGGAATGGAACATTTTGAATGCCCTGGGGGCTGTAGGGGAAACCTGGAATGGAGCATTTTGTGTGCTCTGGGGGCTGTAGGGGGTACCTGGAATTGAACATTTAGAATGCCCTGGGGGCTGTAGGGGGAACCTGGAATGGAACATTTTGAATGCCCTGGGGGCTGTAGGGGGAACCTGGAATGGAGCATTTTGAATGCGGGGGCTGTAGGGGAAACCCGGACTGGAGCATTTTGAATGCCCTGGGGGCTGTAGGGGGAACCTGGAATGGAGCATTTGGAATGCCCTGGGGGCTGTAGGGGGAACCTGGAATGGAACACTTAGAATGCCCTGGGGGCTGTAGGGGGAACCTGGAATGGAGCATTTGGAATGCCCTGGGGGCTGTAGGGGGAACCTGGAATGGAACATTTAGAATGCCCTGGGGGCTGTAGGGGGAACCTGGATTGGAGCATTTTGAATAACCTGGGGGCTGTAGGGGGAACCTGGAATGGAGCATTTTGTATGCTCTGGGGGCTGTAGGGGGAACCTGGAATGGAGCATTTTGTGTGCTCTGGGGTCTGTAGGGGGTACCTGGAATTGAACATTTAGAATGCCCTGGGGGCTGTAGGGGGAACCTGGAATGGAACATTTTGAATGCCCTGGGGGCTGTAGGGCGAACCTGGAATGGAGCATTTTGAATGCGGGGGCTGTAGGGTAAACCCGGACTGGAGCATTTTGAATGCCCTGGGGGCTGTAGGGGGAACCTGGAATGGAGCATTTGGAATGCCCTGGGGGCTGTAGGGGGAACCTGGAATGGAACACTTAGAATGCCCTGGGGGCTGTAGGGGGAACCTGGAATGGAGCATTTGGAATGCCCTGGGGGCTGTAGGGGGAACCTGGAATAGAACACTTAGATGATACTCAAGGCCCTGGGGGCTGTAGGGGGAACCTGGAATGGAGCATTTAGAAGATACTCAAGACCCTGGGGGCTGTAAGGGGAACCTGGAATGGAGCATTTTGAATGCCCTGGGGGCTGTAGGAGGAACCTGGAATGGAACATTTAGAAGATACTCAAGGCCCTGGGGGCTGTAGGGGGAACCTGGAATGGAACATTTAGAAGATACTCAAGGCCCTGGGGGCTGTAGGGGGAACCTGGAATGGAGCATTTTGTATGCTCTGGGGGCTGTAGGGGAAACCTGGACTGGAGCATTTTGAATGCCCTGGGGCTGTAGGGGGAACCTGGAATGGAACATTTAGAATGCCCTGGGGGCTGTAGGGGGAACCTGGAATGGAACATTTAGAATGCCCTGGGGGCTGTAGGGGGAACCTGGACTGGAGCATTTTGAATGCCCTAGGGCTGTAGGGGGAACCTGGAATGGAACATTTAGAAGATACTCAAGGCCCTGTGGGCTGTAGGGGGAACCTGGAATGGAGCATTTAGAAGATACTCAAGGCCCTGGGGGCTGTAGGGGGAACCTGGAATGGAACATTTAGAAGATACTCAAGGCCCTGGGGGCTGTAGGGGGAAACTGGAATGGAGCATCAAATCAAATCAAATCAAATTTTATTTGTCACATACACATGGTTAGCAGATGTTAATGCGAGTGTAGCGAAATGCTTGTGCTTCTAGTTCCGACAATGCAGTAATAACAAGTAATCTAACTAACAATTCCAAAACTACTGTCTTGTACACAGTGTAAGGGGATAAAGAATATGTACATAAGGATATATGAATGAGTGATGGTACAGAGCAGCATAGGCAAGATACAGTAGATGGTATCGAGTACAGTATGTACAAATGAGATGAGTATGTAAACAAAGTGGCATAGTTTAAAGTGGCTAGTGATACATGTATTACATAAGGATACAGTCGATGATATAGAGTACAGTATATACGTAAGCATATGAGATGAATAATGTAGGGTAAGTAACATTATATAAGGTAGCATTGTTTAAAGTGGCTAGTGATATATTTACATCATTTCCCATCAATTCCCATTATTAAAGTGGCTGGAGTTGAGTCAGTGTCAGTGTGTTGGCAGCAGCCACTCAGTGTTAGTGGTGGCTGTTTAACAGTCTGATGGCCTTGAGATAGAAGCTGTTTTTCAGTCTCTCGGTCCCAGCTTTGATGCACCTGTACTGACCTCGCCTTCTGGATGATAGCGGGGTGAACAGGCAGTGGCCGGGTGGTTGATGTCCTTGATGATCTTTATGGCCTTCCTGTGACATCGGGTGGTGTAGGTGTCCTGGAGGGCAGGTAGTTTGCCCACGGTGATGCGTTGTGCAGACCTCACTACCCTCTGGAGAGCCTTACGGTTGAGGGCGGTGCAGTTGCCATACCAGGCGGTGATACAGCCCGCCAGGATGCTCTCGATTGTGCATCTGTAGAAGTTTGTGAGTGCTTTTGGTGACAAGCCGAATTTCTTCAGCCTCCTGAGGTTGAAGAGGCGCTGCTGCGCCTTCTTCACAATGCTGTCTGTGCGAGTGGACCAATTCAGTTTGTCTGTGATGTGTATGCCGAGGAACTTAAAACTTGCTACCCTCTCCACTACTGTTCCATCGATGTGGATAGGGGGGTGTTCCCTCTGCTGTTTCCTGAAGTCCACAATCATCTCCTTAGTTTTGTTGACGTTGAGTGTGAGGTTATTTTCCTGACACCACACTCCGAGGGCCCTCACCTCCTCCCTGTAGGCCGGCTCGTCGTTGTTGGTAATCAAGCCTACCACTGTTGTGTCGTCCGCAAACTTGATGATTGAGTTGGAGGCGTGCGTGGCCACGCAGTCGTGGGTGAACAGGGAGTACAGGAGAGGGCTCAGAACGCACCCTTGTGGGGCCCCAGTGTTGAGGATCAGCGGGGAGGAGATGTTGTTGCCTACCCTCACCACCTGGGGGCGGCCCGTCAGGAAGTCCAGTACCCAGTTGCACAGGGCGGGGTCGAGACCCAGGGTCTCGAGCTTGATGACGAGCTTGGAGGGTACTATGGTGTTGAATGCCGAGCTGTAGTCGATGAACAGCATTCTCACATAGGTATTCCTCTTGTCCAGATGGGTTAGGGCAGTGTGCAGTGTGGTTGAGATTGCATCGTCTGTGGACCTATTTGGGCGGTAAACAAATTGGAGTGGGTCTAGGGTGTCAGGTAGGGTGGAGGTGATATGGTCCTTGACTAGTCTCTCAAAGCACTTCATGATGACGGATGTGAGTGCTACGGGGCGGTAGTCGTTTAGCTCAGTTACCTTAGCTTTCTTGGGAACAGGAACAATGGTGGCCCTCTTGAAGCATGTGGGAACAGCAGACTGGTATAGGGATTGATTGAATATGTCCGTAAACACACCGGCCAGCTGGTCTGCGCATGCTCTGAGGGCGCGGCTGGGGATGCCGTCTGGGCCTGCAGCCTTGCGAGGGTTAACACGTTTAAATGTCTTACTCACCTCGGCTGCAGTGAAGGAGAGACCGCATGTTTTCGTAGCAGGCCGTGTCAGTGGCACTGTATTGTCCTCAAAGCGGGCAAAAAAGTCATTTAGTCTGCCTGGGAGCAAGACATCCTGGTCCGTGACTGGGCTGGATTTCTTCCTGTAGTCCGTGATTGACTGTAGACCCTGCCACATGCCTCTTGTGTCTGAGCCGTTGAATTGAGATTCTACTTTGTCTCTGTACTTGCGCTTAGCTTGTTTGATAGCCTTGCGGAGGGAATAGCTGCACTGTTTGTATTCGGTCATGTTACCAGACACCTTGCCCTGATTAAAAGCAATGGTTCGCGCTTTCAGTTTCACACGAATGCTGCCATCAATCCACGGTTTCTGGTTCGGGAATGTTTTAATCGTTGCTATGGGAACGACATCTTCAACGCACGTTCTAATGAACTCGCACACCGAATCAGCGTATTCGTCAATGTTATCTGACGCAATACGAAACATCTCCCAGTCCACGTGATGGAAGCAGTCTTGGAGTGCGGAGTCAGCTTGGTCGGACCAGCGTTGGACAGACCTCAGCGTGGGAGCCTCTTGTTTTAGTTTCTGACAAAATGGAGTCGTGGTCAGCTTTTCCGAAAGGGGGGCGGGGCAGGGCCTTATATGTGTCGCGGAAGTTAGAGTAACAATGATCCAAGGTCTTTCCACCCCTGGTTGCGCAATCGATATGCTGATAAAATTTAGGGAGTCTTGTTTTCAGATTAGCCTTGTTAAAATCCCCAGCTACAATGAATGCAGCCTCCGGATAAATCGTTTCCAGTTTGCAGAGAGTTAAATAAAGTTTGTTCAGAGCCATCGATGTGTCTGCTTGGGGGGGGATATATACGGCTGTGATTATAATCGAAGAGAATTCTCTTGGTAGATAATGCGGTCTACATTTGATTGTGAGGAATTCTAAATCAGGTGAACAGAAGGATTTGAGTTCCTGTATGTTTCTTTCATCACACCATGTCACGTTGGCCATGAGGCATACGCCCCCGCCCCTCTTCTTACCAGAAAGGTGTTTGTTTCTGTCAGCGCGATGCGTGGAGAAACCCGTTGGCTGCACCGCTTCGGATAGAGTCTCTCCAGTGAGCCATGTTTCAGTGAAGCAAAGGACGTTACAGTCTCTGATGTCCCTCTGGAATGCTACCCTTGCTCAGATTTCATCAACCTTGTTGTCAAGAGACTGGACATTGGCAAGAAGAATGCTAGGGAGTGGTGCACGATGTGCCCGTCTCCGGAGTCTGACCAGAAGACCGCCTCGTTTCCCTCTCTTTCGGAGTCGTTTTTTTGGGTCGCTGCATAGGGTCCACTCCGTTGTCCTGTTTGTAAGGCAGAACACAGGATCCGCGTCGCGAAAAACATATTCTTGGTCGTACTGATGGTGAGTTGACGCTGATCTTATATTCAGTAGTTCTTCTCGACTGTATGTAATGAAACCTAAGATGACCTGGGGTACTAATGTAAGAAATAACACGTAAAAAAACAAAAAACTGCATAGTTTCCTAGGAACGCGAAGCGAGGCGGCCATCTCTGTCGGCGCCGGAAGTATCTTTTTGAATGCCCTGGGGGCTGTAGGGGGAACCTGGAATGGAGCATTTTGAACGCCCTGGAGGCTGTAGGGGGAACCTGGAATGGAACATTTAGACGATACTCAAGGTCCTGGGGATGGTAGGGGGAACCTGGAATGGAACATTTAGAAGATACTCAAGGCCCTGTGGGCTGTAGGGGGAACCTGGAATTGAGCATTTAGAAGATACTCAAGACCCTGGGGGCTGTAAGGGGAACCTAGAATGGAGCATTTTGAATGCCCTGGGGGCTGTAGGAGGAACCTGGAATGGAACATTTAGAAGATACTCAAGGCCCTGGGGGCTGTAGGGGGAACCTGGAATGGAACATTTAGAAGATACTCAAGGCCCTGGGGGCTGTAGGGGGAACCTGGATTGGAGCATTTTGAATGCCCTGGGTGTTGTAGGGGGAACCTGGAATGGAGCATTTTGTATACTCTGGGGGCTGTAGGGGGAACCTGGAATGGAGCATTTTGTATGCTCTGGGGGCTGTAGGGGGAACCTGGAATGGAGCATTTTGAATTCCCTGGGGGCTGTAGGGGAAACCTGGACTGGAGCATTTTGAATGCCCTGGGGTCTGTAGGGGGAACCTGGAATGGAACATTTAGAATGCCCTGGGGGCTGTAGGGGTAACCTGGAATGGAGCATTTTGAATGCCCTGGGTGTTGTAGGGGGAACCTGGAATGGAGCATTTTGTATGTCCTGGGGGCTGTAGGGGGAACCTGGAATGGAGCATTTTGAATGCCCTGGGGGCTGTAGGGGGAACCTGGAACGGAACATTTAGAATGCCCTGGGGGCTGTAGTGGGAACCTGGAATTGAGTATTTAGAAGATACTCAAGGCCCTGGGGGCTGTAGGGGGAACCTGGAATGGAGCATTTTGAATGCCCTGGGGGCTGTAGGGGAAACCTGGAATGGAGCATTTCAAATGCCCTGGTGGCTGTAGGGGGAACCTGGAATGGAGCATTTTGAATGCCCTGGGGGCTGTAGGGGGAACCTGGAATGGAACATTTAGAAGATACTCAAGGTCCTGGGGATGGTAGGGGGAACCTGGAATGGAACATTTAGAAGATACCCAAGGCCCTGTGGGCTGTAGGGGGAACCTGGAATGGAGCATTTGGAATGCCCTGGGGGCTGTAGGGAGAACCTGGAATGGAACACTTAGATGATACTCAAGGCCCTGGGGGCTGTAGGGGGAACCTGGAATGGAACATTTAGAATGCCCTGGGGGCTGTAGGGGGAACCTGGAATGGAACATTTAGACGATACTCAAGGTCCTGGGGATGGTAGGGGGAACCTGGAATGGAACATTTAGAAGATACTCAAGGCCCTGTGGGCTGTAGGGGGAACCTGGAATTGAGCATTTAGAAGATACTCAAGACCCTGGGGGCTGTAAGGGGAACCTAGAATGGAGCATTTTGAATGCCCTGGGGGCTGTAGGAGGAACCTGGAATGGAACATTTAGAAGATACTCAAGGCCCTGGGGGCTGTAGGGGGAACCTGGAATGGAGCATTTTGAATGCCATGGGGGCTGTAGGGGAAACCTGGAATGGAGCATTTCAAATGCCCTGGTGGCTGTAGGGGGAACCTGGAATGGAGCATTTTGAATGCCCTGGGGGCTGTAGGGGGAACCTGGAATGGAACATTTAGAAGATACTCAAGGTCCTGGGGATGGTAGGGGGAACCTGGAATGGAACATTTAGAAGATACCCAAGGCCCTGTGGGCTGTAGGGGGAACCTGGAATGGAGCATTTGGAATGCCCTGGGGGCTGTAGGGAGAACCTGGAATGGAACACTTAGATGATACTCAAGGCCCTGGGGGCTGTAGGGGGAACCTGGAATGGAACATTTAGAATGCCCTGGGGGCTGTAGGGGGAACCTGGAATGGAACATTTAGACGATACTCAAGGTCCTGGGGATGGTAGGGGGAACCTGGAATGGAACATTTAGAAGATACTCAAGGCCCTGTGGGCTGTAGGGGGAACCTGGAATTGAGCATTTAGAAGATACTCAAGACCCTGGGGGCTGTAAGGGGAACATAGAATGGAGCATTTTGAATGCCCTGGGGGCTGTAGGAGGAACCTGGAATGGAACATTTAGAAGATACTCAAGGCCCTGGGGGCTGTAGGGGGAACCTGGAATGGAACATTTAGAAGATACTCAAGGCCCTGGGGGCTGTAGGGGGAACCTGGATTGGAGAATTTTGAATAACCTGGGGGTTGTAGGGGGAACCTGGAATGGAGCATTTTGAATGCCATGGGGGCTGTAGGGGAAACCTGGAATGGAGCATTTCAAATGCCCTGGTGGCTGTAGGGGGAACCTGGAATGGAGCATTTTGAATGCCCTGGGGGCTGTAGGGGGAACCTGGAATGGAACATTTAGAAGATACTCAAGGTCCTGGGGATGGTAGGGGGAACCTGGAATGGAACATTTAGAAGATACCCAAGGCCCTGTGGGCTGTAGGGGGAACCTGGAATGGAGCATTTGGAATGCCCTGGGGGGTGTAGGGAGAACCTGGAATGGAACACTTAGATGATACTCAAGGCCCTGGGGGCTGTAGGGGGAACCTGGAATGGAACATTTAGAATGCCCTGGGGGCTGTAGGGGGAACCTGGAATGGAGCATTTGGAATGCCCTGGGGGCTGTAGGGGGAACCTGGAATGGAGCATTTAGAATGCCCTGGGGGCTGTACGGGGAACCTGGAATGGAGCATTTTGAATGCCCTGGGTGTTGTAGGGGGAACCTGGAATGGAGCATTGCCCTGGGGGCTGTAGGGGGAACCTGGAATGGAGCATTTTGAATGCCCTGGGTGTTGTAGGGGGAACCTGGAATGGAGCATTTTGTATGCCCTGGGGGCTGTAGGGGGAACCTGGAATGGAGCATTTTGAATGCCCTGGGTGCTGTAGGGGGAACCTGGAATGGAGCATTTTGAATAACCTGGGGGCTGTAGGGGGAACCTGGAATGGAGCATTTTGAATGCCCTGGGTGTTGTAGGGGGAACCTGGAATGGAGCATTTTGTATACTCTGGGGGCTGTAGGGGGAACCTGAAATGGAGCATTTTGTATGCTCTGGGGGCTGTGGGGGGAACCTGGAATGGAGCATTTTGAATTCCCTGGGGGCTGTAGGGGAAACCTGGACTGGAGCATTTTGAATGCCCTGGGTGTTGTAGGGGGAACCTGGAATGGAGCATTTTGTATGTCCTGGGGGCTGTAGGGGGAACCTGGAATGGAGCATTTAGAATGCCCTGGGGGCTGTAGGGGGAACCTGGAACGGAACATTTAGAATGCCCTGGGGGCTGTAGTGGGAACCTGGAATTGAGTATTTAGAAGATACTCAAGGCCCTGGGGGCTGTAGGGGGAACCTGGAATGGAGCATTTTGAATGCCATGGGGGCTGTAGGGGTAACCTGGAATGGAGCATTTCAAATGCCCTGGTGGCTGTAGGGGGAACCTGGAATGGAGCATTTTGAATGCCCTGGGGGCTGTAGGGGGAACCTGGAATGGAACATTTAGAAGATACTCAAGGTCCTGGGGATGGTAGGGGGAACCTGGAATGGAACATTTAGAAGATACCCAAGGCCCTGTGGGCTGTAGGGGGAACCTGGAATGGAGCATTTGGAATGCCCTGGGGGGTGTAGGGAGAACCTGGAATGGAACATTTAGAATGCCCTGGGGGCTGTAGGGGGAACCTGGAATGGAGCATTTGGAATGCCCTGGGGGCTGTAGGGGGAACCTGGAATGGAGCATTTAGAATGCCCTGGGGGCTGTACGGGGAACCTGGAATGGAGCATTTTGAATGCCCTGGGTGTTGTAGGGGGAACCTGGAATGGAGCATTGCCCTGGGGGCTGTAGGGGGAACCTGGAATGGAGCATTTTGAATGCCCTGGGTGTTGTAGGGGGAACCTGGAATGGAGCATTTTGTATGCCCTGGGGGCTGTAGGGGGAACCTGGAATGGAGCATTTTGAATGCCATGGGTGCTGTAGGGGGAACCTGGAATGGAGCATTTTGAATAACCTGGGGGCTGTAGGGGGAACCTGGAATGGAGCATTTTGAATGCCCTGGGTGTTGTAGGGGGAACCTGGAATGGAGCATTTTGTATACTCTGGGGGCTGTAGGGGGAACCTGGAATGGAGCATTTTGTATGCTCTGGGGGCTGTAGGGGGAACCTGGAATGGAGCATTTTGAATTCCCTGGGGGCTGTAGGGGAAACCTGGACTGGAGCATTTTGAATGCCCTGGGGTCTGTAGGGGGAACCTGGAATGGAACATTTAGAATGCCCTGGGGGCTGTAGGGGGAACCTGGAATGGAGCATTTTGAATGCCCTGGGTGTTGTAGGGGAAACCTGGAATGGAGCATTTTGTATGTCCTGGGGGCTGTAGGGGGAACCTGGAATGGAGCATTTAGAATGCCCTGGGGGCTGTAGGGGGAACCTGGAACGGAACATTTAGAATGCCCTGGGGGCTGTAGTGGGAACCTGGAATTGAGTATTTATAAGATACTCAAGGCCCTGGGGGCTGTAGGGGGAACCTGGAATGGAGCATTTTGAATGCCCTGGGGGCTGTAGGGGAAACCTGGAATGGAGCATTTCGAATGCCCTGGTGGCTGTAGGGGGAACCTGGAATGGAGCATTTTGAATGCCCTGGGGGCTGTAGGGGGAACCTGGAATGGAGCAATTTGAATGCCCTGGAAGCTGTAGGGGGAACCTGGAATTGAACATTTAGAAGATACTCAAGGTCCTGGGGATGGTAGGGGGAACCTGGAATGGAACATTTAGAAGATACCCAAGGCCCTGTGGGCTGTAGGGGGAACCTGGAATGGAGCATTTGGAATGCCCTGGGGGCTGTAGGGAGAACCTGGAATGGAACACTTAGATGATACTCAAGGCCCTGGGGGCTGTAGGGGGAACCTGGAATGGAACATTTAGAATGCCCTGGGGGCTGTAGGGGGAACCTGGAATGGAGCATTTGGAATGCCCTGGGGGCTGTAGGGAGAACCTGGAATGGAACACTTAGATGATACTCAAGGCCCTGGGGGCTGTAGGGGGAACCTGGAATGGAACATTTAGAATGCCCTGGGGGCTGTAGGGGGAACCTGGAATGGAGCATTTGGAATGCCCTGGGGGCTGTAGGGGGAACCTGGAATGGAGCATTTAGAATGCCCTGGGGGCTGTACGGGGAACCTGGAATGGAGCATTTTGAATGCCCTGGGTGTTGTAGGGGGAACCTGGAATGGAGCATTGCCCTGGGGGCTGTAGGGGGAACCTGGAATGGAGCATTTTGAATGCCCTGGGTGTTGTAGGGGGAACCTGGAATGGAGCATTTTGTATGCCCTGGGGGCTGTAGGGGGAACCTGTAATGGAGCATTTTGAATGCCCTGGGTGCTGTAGGGGGAACCTGGAATGGAGCATTTTGAATTCCCTGGGGGCTGTAGGGGAAACCTGGACTGGAGCATTTTGAATGCCCTGGGGTCTGTAGGGGGAACCTGGAATGGAACATTTAGAATTCCCTGGGGGCTGTAGGTGGAACCTGGAATGGAGCATTTTGAATGCCCTGGGTGTTGTAGGGGGAACCTGGAATGGAGCATTTTGTATGCCCTGGGGGCTGTAGGGGGAACCTGGATTGGAGCATTTAGAATGCCCTGGGGGCTGTAGGGGGAACCTGGAACGGAACATTTAGAATGCCCTGGGGGCTGTAGTGGGAACCTGGAATTGAGTATTTAGAAGATACTCAAGGCCCTGGGGGCTGTAGGGGGAACCTGGAATGGAGCATTTTGAATGCCCTGGGGGCTGTAGGGGAAACCTGGAATGGAGCATTTCAAATGCCCTGGTGGCCGTAGGGGGAACCTGGAATGGAGCATTTTGAATGCCCTGGGGGCTGTAGGGGGAACCTGGAATGGAGCATTTTGAATGCCCTGGAGGCTGTAGGGGGAACCTGGAATGGAACATTTAGAAGATACTCAAGGTCCTGGGGATGGTAGGGGGAACCTGGAATGGAACATTTAGAAGATACCCAAGGCCCTGTGGGATGTAGGGGGAACCTGGAATGGAGCATTTAGAAGATACTCAAGACCCTGGGGGCTGTAAGGGGAACCTGGAATGGAGCATTTTGAATGCCCTGGGGGCTTTAGGAGGAAACTGGAATGGAACATTTAGAAGATACTCATGGAACATTTAGAATGTATGACCTGGGGGCTGTAGGGGGAACCTGGAATGGAGCATTTGGAATGCCCTGGGGGCTGTAGGGAGAACCTGGAATGGAACACTTAGATGATACTCAAGGCCCTGGGGGCTGTAGGGGGAACCTGGAATGGAACATTTAGAATGCCCTGGGGGCTGTAGGGGGAACCTGGAATGGAGCATTTGGAATGCCCTGGGGGCTGTACGGGGAACCTGGAATGGAGCATTTTGAATGCCCTGGGTGTTGTAGGGGGAACCTGGAATGGAGCATTTTGTATGCCCTGGGGGCTGTAGGGGGAACCTGGAATGGAGCATTTTGAATGCCCTGGGTGTTGTAGGGGAACCTGGAATGGAGAATTTTGTATGCCCTGGGGGCTGTAGGGGGAACCTGGAATGGAACATTTTGAATGCCCTGGGGGCTGTAGGGGGAACCTGGAATGGAGCATTTTGAATGCCCTGGGGGCTGTAGGGGGAACCTGGAATGGAACATTTAGAAGATACTCAAGGCCCTGGGGGCTGTAGGGGGAACCTGGATTGGAGCATTTTGAATAACCTGGGGGCTGTAGGGGGAACCTGGAATGGAGCATTTTGTATGCTCTGGGGGCTGTAGGGGGAACCTGGAATGGAGCATTTTGTATAATCTGGGGGCTGTAGGGGGAACCTGGAATTGAACATTTAGAATGCCCTGGGGGCTGTAGGGGGAACCTGGAATGGAACATTTTGAATGCCCTGGGGGCTGTAGGGGGAACCTGGAATGGAGCATTTTGAATGCCCTGGGGGCTGTAGGGGAAACCTGGACTGGAGCATTTAGAAGATACTCAAGACCCTGGGGGCTGTAGGGGGAACCTGGATTGGAGCATTTTGAATAACCTGGGGGCTGTAGGGGGAACCTGGAATGGAGCATTTTGTATGCTCTGGGGGCTGTAGGGGGAACCTGGAATGGAGCATTTTGTATAATCTGGGGGCTGTAGGGGGAACCTGGAATTGAACATTTAGAATGCCCTGGGGGCTGTAGGGGGAACCTGGAATGGAACATTTTGAATGCCCTGGGGGCTGTAGGGGGAACCTGGAATGGAGCATTTTGAATGCCCTGGGGGCTGTAGGGGAAACCTGGACTGGAGCATTTAGAAGATACTCAAGACCCTGGGGGCTGTAAGGGGAACCTGGAATGGAGCATTTTGAATGCCCTGGGGGCTGTAGGAGGAACCTGGAATGGAACATTTAGAAGATACTCAAGGCCCTGGGGGCTGTAGGGGGAACCTGGAATGGAACATTTAGAAGATACTCAAGGCCCTGGGGGCTGTAGGGGGAACCTGGAATGGAACATTTAGAATGCCCTGGGAGCTGTAGGGGGAACCTGGAATGGAGCATTTTGAATGCCCTGGGTGTTGTAGGGGGAACCTGGAATGGAGCATTTTGTATGCCCTGAGGGCTGTAGGGGGAACCTGGAATGGAGCATTTTGAATGCCCTGGGGGCTGTAGGGGGAACCTGGAATGGAGCATTTTGAACGCCCTGGAGGCTGTAGGGGGAACCTGGAATGGAACATTTAGAAGATACTCAAGGTCCTGGGGATGGTAGGGGGAACCTGGAATGGAACATTTAGAAGATACTCAAGGCCCTGGGGGCTGTAAGGGGAACCTGGAATGGAGCATTTTGAATGCCCTGGGGGCTGTAGGAGGAACCTGGAATGGAACATTTAGAAGATACTCAAGGCCCTGGGGGCTGTAGGGGGAACCTGGAATGGAGCATTTAGAAGATACTCAAGACCCTGGGGGCTGTAAGGGGAACCTGGAATGGAGCATTTTGAATGCCCTGGGGGCTGTAGGAGGAACCTGGAATGGAACATTTAGAAGATACTCAAGGCCCTGGGGGCTGTAGGGGGAACCTGGAATGGAACATTTAGAAGATACTCAAGGCCCTGGGGGCTGTAGGGGGAACCTGGAATGGAGCATTTTGTATGCTCTGGGGGCTGTAGGGGAAACCTGGACTGGAGCATTTTGAATGCCCTGGGGCTGTAGGGGGAACCTGGAATGGAACATTTAGAATGCCCTGGGGGCTGTAGGGGGAACCTGGAATGGAACATTTAGAATGCCCTGGGGGCTGTAGGGGGAACCTGGACTGGAGCATTTTGAATGCCCTGGGGCTGTAGGGGGAACCTGGAATGGAACATTTAGAAGATACTCAAGGCCCTGTGGGCTGTAGGGGGAACCTGGAATGGAGCATTTAGAAGATACTCAAGGCCCTGGGGGCTGTAGGGGGAACCTGGAATGGAACATTTAGAAGATACTCAAGGCCCTGGGGGCTGTAGGGGGAAACTGGAATGGAGCATCAAATCAAATCAAATCAAATTTTATTTGTCACATACACATGGTTAGCAGATGTTAATGCGAGTGTAGCGAAATGCTTGTGCTTCTAGTTCCGACAATGCAGTAATAACAAGTAATCTAACTAACAATTCCAAAACTACTGTCTTGTACACAGTGTAAGGGGATAAAGAATATGTACATAAGGATATATGAATGAGTGATGGTACAGAGCAGCATAGGCAAGATACAGTAGATGGTATCGAGTACAGTATGTACAAATGAGATGAGTATGTAAACAAAGTGGCATAGTTTAAAGTGGCTAGTGATACATGTATTACATAAGGATACAGTCGATGATATAGAGTACAGTATATACGTAAGCATATGAGATGAATAATGTAGGGTAAGTAACATTATATAAGGTAGCATTGTTTAAAGTGGCTAGTGATATATTTACATCATTTCCCATCAATTCCCATTATTAAAGTGGCTGGAGTTGAGTCAGTGTCAGTGTGTTGGCAGCAGCCACTCAGTGTTAGTGGTGGCTGTTTAACAGTCTGATGGCCTTGAGATAGAAGCTGTTTTTCAGTCTCTCGGTCCCAGCTTTGATGCACCTGTACTGACCTCGCCTTCTGGATGATAGCGGGGTGAACAGGCAGTGGCTCGGGTGGTTGATGTCCTTGATGATCTTTATGGCCTTCCTGTGACATCGGGTGGTGTAGGTGTCCTGGAGGGCAGGTAGTTTGCCCCCGGTGATGCGTTGTGCAGACCTCACTACCCTCTGGAGAGCCTTACGGTTGAGGGCGGTGCAGTTGCCATACCAGGCGGTGATACAGCCCGCCAGGATGCTCTCGATTGTGCATCTGTAGAAGTTTGTGAGTGCTTTTGGTGACAAGCCGAATTTCTTCAGCCTCCTGAGGTTGAAGAGGCGCTGCTGCGCCTTCTTCACAATGCTGTCTGTGCGAGTGGACCAATTCAGTTTGTCTGTGATGTGTATGCCGAGGAACTTAAAACTTGCTACCCTCTCCACTACTGTTCCATCGATGTGGATAGGGGGGTGTTCCCTCTGCTGTTTCCTGAAGTCCACAATCATCTCCTTAGTTTTGTTGACGTTGAGTGTGAGGTTATTTTCCTGACACCACACTCCGAGGGCCCTCACCTCCTCCCTGTAGGCCGTCTCGTCGTTGTTGGTAATCAAGCCTACCACTGTTGTGTCGTCCGCAAACTTGATGATTGAGTTGGAGGCGTGCGTGGCCACGCAGTCGTGGGTGAACAGGGAGTACAGGAGAGGGCTCAGAACGCACCCTTGTGGGGCCCCAGTGTTGAGGATCAGCGGGGAGGAGATGTTGTTGCCTACCCTCACCACCTGGGGGCGGCCCGTCAGGAAGTCCAGTACCCAGTTGCACAGGGCGGGGTCGAGACCCAGGGTCTCGAGCTTGATGACGAGCTTGGAGGGTACTATGGTGTTGAATGCCGAGCTGTAGTCGATGAACAGCATTCTCACATAGGTATTCCTCTTGTCCAGATGGGTTAGGGCAGTGTGCAGTGTGGTTGAGATTGCATCGTCTGTGGACCTATTTGGGCGGTAAGCAAATTGGAGTGGGTCTAGGGTGTCAGGTAGGGTGGAGGTGATATGGTCCTTGACTAGTCTCTCAAAGCACTTCATGATGACGGATGTGAGTGCTACGGGGCGGTAGTCGTTTAGCTCAGTTACCTTAGCTTTCTTGGGAACAGGAACAATGGTGGCCCTCTTGAAGCATGTGGGAACAGCAGACTGGTATAGGGATTGATTGAATATGTCCGTAAACACACCGGCCAGCTGGTCTGCGCATGCTCTGAGGGCGCGGCTGGGGATGCCGTCTGGGCCTGCAGCCTTGCGAGGGTTAACACGTTTAAATGTCTTACTCACCTCGGCTGCAGTGAAGGAGAGACCGCATGTTTTCGTAGCAGGCCGTGTCAGTGGCACTGTATTGTCCTCAAAGCGGGCAAAAAAGTCATTTAGTCTGCCTGGGAGCAAGACATCCTGGTCCGTGACTGGGCTGGATTTCTTCCTGTAGTCCGTGATTGACTGTAGACCCTGCCACATGCCTCTTGTGTCTGAGCCGTTGAATTGAGATTCTACTTTGTCTCTGTACTGGCGCTTAGCTTGTTTGATAGCCTTGCGGAGGGAATAGCTGCACTGTTTGTATTCGGTCATGTTACCAGACACCTTGCCCTGATTAAAAGCAGTGGTTCGCGCTTTCAGTTTCACACGAATGCTGCCATCAATCCACGGTTTCTGGTTCGGGAATGTTTTAATCGTTGCTATGGGAACGACATCTTCAACGCACGTTCTAATGAACTCGCACACCGAATCAGCGTATTCGTCAATGTTATCTGACGCAATACGAAACATCTCCCAGTCCACGTGATGGAAGCAGTCTTGGAGTGTGGAGTCAGCTTGGTCGGACCAGCGTTGGACAGACCTCAGCGTGGGAGCCTCTTGTTTTAGTTTCTGACAAAATGGAGTCGTGGTCAGCTTTTCCGAAAGGGGGGCGGGGCAGGGCCTTATATGTGTCGCGGAAGTTAGAGTAACAATGATCCAAGGTCTTTCCACCCCTGGTTGCGCAATCGATATGCTGATAAAATTTAGGGAGTCTTGTTTTCAGATTAGCCTTGTTAAAATCCCCAGCTACAATGAATGCAGCCTCCGGATAAATCGTTTCCAGTTTGCAGAGAGTTAAATAAAGTTTGTTCAGAGCCATCGATGTGTCTGCTTGGGGGGGGGATATATACGGCTGTGATTATAATCGAAGAGAATTCTCTTGGTAGATAATGCGGTCTACATTTGATTGTGAGGAATTCTAAATCAGGTGAACAGAAGGATTTGAGTTCCTGTATGTTTCTTTCATCACACCATGTCACGTTGGCCATGAGGCATACGCCCCCGCCCCTCTTCTTACCAGAAAGGTGTTTGTTTCTGTCAGCGCGATGCGTGGAGAAACCCGTTGGCTGCACCGCTTCGGATAGAGTCTCTCCAGTGAGCCATGTTTCAGTGAAGCAAAGGACGTTACAGTCTCTGATGTCCCTCTGGAATGCTACCCTTGCTCAGATTTCATCAACCTTGTTGTCAAGAGACTGGACATTGGCAAGAAGAATGCTAGGGAGTGGTGCACGATGTGCCCGTCTCCGGAGTCTGACCAGAAGACCGCCTCGTTTCCCTCTCTTTCGGAGTCGTTTTTTTGGGTCGCTGCATAGGGTCCACTCCGTTGTCCTGTTTGTAAGGCAGAACACAGGATCCGCGTCGCGAAAAACATATTCTTGGTCGTACTGATGGTGAGTTGACGCTGATCTTATATTCAGTAGTTCTTCTCGACTGTATGTAATGAAACCTAAGATGACCTGGGGTACTAATGTAAGAAATAACACGTAAAAAAACAAAAAACTGCATAGTTTCCTAGGAACGCGAAGCGAGGCGGCCATCTCTGTCGGCGCCGGAAGTATCTTTTTGAATGCCCTGGGGGCTGTAGGGGGAACCTGGAATGGAGCATTTTGAACGCCCTGGAGGCTGTAGGGGGAACCTGGAATGGAACATTTAGACGATACTCAAGGTCCTGGGGATGGTAGGGGGAACCTGGAATGGAACATTTAGAAGATACTCAAGGCCCTGTGGGCTGTAGGGGGAACCTGGAATTGAGCATTTAGAAGATACTCAAGACCCTGGGGGCTGTAAGGGGAACCTAGAATGGAGCATTTTGAATGCCCTGGGGGCTGTAGGAGGAACCTGGAATGGAACATTTAGAAGATACTCAAGGCCCTGGGGGCTTTAGGGGGAACCTGGAATGGAACATTTAGAAGATACTCAAGGCCCTGGGGGCTGTAGGGGGAACCTGGATTGGAGCATTTTGAATAACCTGGGGGCTGTAGGGGGAACCTGTAATGGAGCATTTTGAATGCCCTGGGTGTTGTAGGGGGAACCTGGAATGGAGCATTTTGTATACTCTGGGGGCTGTAGGGGGAACCTGGAATGGAGCATTTTGTATGCTCTGGGGGCTGTAGGGGGAACCTGGAATGGAGCATTTTGAATTCCCTGGGGGCTGTAGGGGAAACCTGGACTGGAGCATTTTGAATGCCCTGGGGTCTGTAGGGGGAACCTGGAATGGAACATTTAGAATGCCCTGGGGGCTGTAGGGGTAACCTGGAATGGAGCATTTTGAATGCCCTGGGTGTTGTAGGGGGAACCTGGAATGGAGCATTTTGTATGTCCTGGGGGCTGTAGGGGGAACCTGGAATGGAGCATTTAGAATGCCCTGGGGGCTGTAGGGGGAACCTGGAACGGAACATTTAGAATGCCCTGGGGGCTGTAGTGGGAACCTGGAATTGAGTATTTAGAAGATACTCAAGGCCCTGGGGGCTGTAGGGGGAACCTGGAATGGAGCATTTTGTATGCCCTGGGGGCTGTAGGGGAAACCTGGAATGGAGCATTTCAAATGCCCTGGTGGCTGTAGGGGGAACCTGGAGTGGAGCATTTTGAATGCCCTGGGGGCTGTAGGGGGAACCTGGAATGGAACATTTAGAAGATACTCAAGGTCCTGGGGATGGTAGGGGGAACCTGGAATGGAACATTTAGAAGATACCCAAGGCCCTGTGGGCTGTAGGGGGAACCTGGAATGGAGCATTTGGAATGCCCTGGGGGCTGTAGGGAGAACCTGGAATGGAACACTTAGATGATACTCAAGGCCCTGGGGGCTGTAGGGGGAACCTGGAATGGAACATTTAGAATGCCCTGGGGGCTGTAGGGGGAACCTGGAATGGAACATTTAGACGATACTCAAGGTCCTGGGGATGGTAGGGGGAACCTGGAATGGAACATTTAGAAGATACTCAAGGCCCTGTGGGCTGTAGGGGGAACCTGGAATTGAGCATTTAGAAGATACTCAAGACCCTGGGGGCTGTAAGGGGAACCTAGAATGGAGCATTTTGAATGCCCTGGGGGCTGTAGGAGGAACCTGGAATGGAACATTTAGAAGATACTCAAGGCCCTGGGGGCTGTAGGGGGAACCTGGAATGGAGCATTTTGAATGCCATGGGGGCTGTAGGGGAAACCTGGAATGGAGCATTTCAAATGCCCTGGTGGCTGTAGGGGGAACCTGGAATGGAGCATTTTGAATGCCCTGGGTGCTGTAGGGGGAACCTGGAATGGAGCATTTTGAATTCCCTGGGGGCTGTAGGGGAAACCTGGACTGGAGCATTTTGAATGCCCTGGGGTCTGTAGGGGGAACCTGGAATGGAACATTTAGAATGCCCTGGGGGCTGTAGGGGGAACCTGGAATGGAGCATTTTGAATGCCCTGGGTGTTGTAGGGGGAACCTGGAATGGAGCATTTTGTATGCCCTGGGGGCTGTAGGGGGAACCTGGAATGGAGCATTTAGAATGCCCTGGGGGCTGTAGGGGGAACCTGGAACGGAACATTTAGAATGCCCTGGGGGCTGTAGTGGGAACCTGGAATTGAGTATTTAGAAGATACTCAAGGCCCTGGGGGCTGTAGGGGGAACCTGGAATGGAGCATTTTGAATGCCCTGGGGGCTGTAGGGGAAACCTGGAATGGAGCATTTCAAATGCCCTGGTGGCCGTAGGGGGAACCTGGAATGGAGCATTTTGAATGCCCTGGGGGCTGTAGGGGGAACCTGGAATGGAGCATTTTGAATGCCCTGGAGGCTGTAGGGGGAACCTGGAATGGAACATTTAGAAGATACTCAAGGTCCTGGGGATGGTAGGGGGAACCTGGAATGGAACATTTAGAAGATACCCAAGGCCCTGTGGGCTGTAGGGGGAACCTGGAATGGAGCATTTAGAAGATACTCAAGACCCTGGGGGCTGTAAGGGGAACCTGGAATGGAGCATTTTGAATGCCCTGGGGGCTTTAGGAGGAAACTGGAATGGAACATTTAGAAGATACTCATGGAACATTTAGAATGTATGACCTGGGGGCTGTAGGGGGAACCTGGAATGGAGCATTTAGAAGATACTCAAGACCCTGGGGGCTGTAAGGGGAACCTGGAATGGAGCATTTTGAATGCCCTGGGGGCTTTAGGAGGAAACTGGAATGGAACATTTAGAAGATACTCATGGAACATTTAGAATGTATGACCTGGGGGCTGTAGGGGGAACCTGGAATGGAGCATTTGGAATGCCCTGGGGGCTGTAGGGAGAACCTGGAATGGAACACTTAGATGATACTCAAGGCCCTGGGGGCTGTAGGGGGAACCTGGAATGGAACATTTAGAATGCCCTGGGGGCTGTAGGGGGAACCTGGAATGGAGCATTTGGAATGCCCTGGGGGCTGTACGGGGAACCTGGAATGGAGCATTTTGAATGCCCTGGGTGTTTTAGGGGGAACCTGGAATGGAGCATTTTGTATGCCCTGGGGGCTGTAGGGGGAACCTGGAATGGAGCATTTTGAATGCCCTGGGTGTTGTAGGGGGAACCTGGAATGGAGCATTTTGTATGCCCTGGGGGCTGTAGTGGGAACCTGGAATGGAGCATTTTGAATGCTCTGGGTGCTGTAGGGGGAACCTGGAATGGAGCATTTTGAATGCCCTGGGGGCTGTAGGGGGAATCTGGAATGGAGCATTTTGAATGCACTGGGGGCTGTAGGGGGAATCTGGAATGGAGCATTTTGAATGCCCTGGGTGTTGTAGGGGGAACCTGGAATGGAGCATTTTGTATGCCCTGGGGGCTGCAGGGGGAACCTGGAATGGAGCATTTTGAATGCCCTGGGTGCTGTAGGGGGAACCTGGAATGGAGCATTTTGAATGCCCTGGGGGCTGTAGGGGGAACCTGGAATGGAACATTTAGAATGCCCTGGGTGTTGTAGGGGGAACCTGGATTGGAGCATTTTGAATAACCTGGGGGCTGTAGGGGGAACCTGGAATGGAGCATTTTGTATGCACTGGGGGCTGTAGGGGGAACCTGGAATGGAGCATTTTGTGTGCTCTGGGGGCTGTAGGGGGTACCTGGAATTGAACATTTAGAATGCCCTGGGGGCTGTAGGGGGAACCTGGAATGGAGCATTTTGAATGCCCTGGAGGCTGTAGGGGGAACCTGGAATGGAGCATTTTGAATGCCCTGGAGGCTGTAGGGGGAACCTGGAATGGAGCATTTTGAATGCCCTGGGGGCTGTAGGGGGAACCTGGAATGGAACATTTAGAATGCCCTGGGGGCTGTAGGGGGAACCTGGAATGGAACATTTTGAATGCCCTGGGGGCTGTAGGGGGAACCTGGAATGGAGCATTTTGTGTGCTCTGGGGGCTGTAGGGGGTACCTGGAATTGAACATTTAGAATGCCCTGGGGGCTGTAGGGGGAACCTGGAAGGGAACATTTTGAATGCCCTGGGGGCTGTAGGGGGAACCTGGAATGGAGCATTTTGAATGCGGGGGCTGTAGGGGAAACCCGGACTGGAGCATTTTGAATGCCCTGGGGGCTGTAGGGGGAACCTGGAATGGAGCATTTGGAATGCCCTGGGGGCTGTAGGGGGAACCTGGAATGGAACACTTAGAATGCCCTGGGGGCTGTAGGGGGAACCTGGAATGGAGCATTTGGAATGCCCTGGGGGCTGTAGGGGGAACCTGGAATGGAACATTTAGAATGCCCTGGGGGCTGTAGGGGGAACCTGGAATGGAGCATTTGGAATGCCCTGGGGGCTGTAGGGGGAACCTGGAATAGAACACTTAGATGATACTCAAGGCCCTGGGGGCTGTTGGGGGAACCTGGAATGGAACATTTAGAATGCCCTGGGGGCTGTAGGGCGAACCTGGAATGGAGCATTTGGAATGCCCTGGGGGCTGTAGGGGGAACCTGGAATGGAGCATTTTGAATGCCCTGGGGGCTGTATGGGGAACCTGGAATGGAACATTTTGAATGCCCTGGGGGCTGTAGGAGGAACCTGGAATGGAACATTTAGGAGATACTCAAGGCCCTGGGGGCTGTAGGGGGAACATGAAATGGAGCATTTTGAATGCCCTGGGGGCTGTAGGGGAAACCTGGACTGGAGCATTTTGAATGCCCTGGGGCTGTAGGGGGAACCTGGAATGGAACATATAGAATGCCCTGGGGGCTGTAGGGGGAACCTGGAATAGAGCATTTTGTATGCTCTGGGGGCTGTAGGGGGAACCTGGAATGGAGCATTTTGTGTGCTCTGGGGGCTGTAGGGGGTACCTGGAATTGAACATTTAGAATGCCCTGGGGACTGTAGGGGGAACCTGGAATGGAGCATTTGGAATGCCCTGGGGGCTGTAGGGGGAACCTGGAATGGAACATTTAGAATGCCCTGGGGGCTGTAGGGGGAACCTGGATTGGAGCATTTGGAATGCCCTGGGGGCTGTAGGGGGAACCTGGAATGGAACACTTAGAATGCCCTGGGGGCTGTAGGGGGAACCTGGAATGGAGCATTTGGAATGCCCTGGGGGCTGTAGGGGGAACCTGGAATAGAGCATTTTGTATGCTCTGGGGGCTGTAGGGGGAACCTGGAATGGAGCATTTTGTGTGCTCTGGGGGCTGTAGGGGGTACCTGGAATTGAACATTTAGAATGCCCTGGGGGCTGTAGGGGGAACCTGGAATGGAGCATTTGGAATGCCCTGGGGGCTGTAGGGGGAACCTGGAATGGAACATTTAGAATGCCCTGGGGGCTGTAGGGGGAACCTGGATTGGAGCATTTTGAATAACCTGGGGGCTGTAGGGGGAACCTGGAATGGAGCATTTTGTATGCTCTGGGGGGCTGTAGGGGGAACCTGGAATGGAGCATTTTGTGTGCTCTGGGGGCTGTAGGGGGTACCTGGAATTGAACATTTAGAATGCCCTGGGGGCTGTAGGGGGAACCTGGAATGGAACATTTTGAATGCCCTGGGGGCTGTAGGGGGAACCTGGAATGGAGCATTTTGAATGCGGGGGCTGTAGGGGAAACCCGGACTGGAGCATTTTGAATGCCCTGGGGGCTGTAGGGGGAACCTGGAATGGAACATTTGGAATGCCCTGGGGGCTGTAGGGGGAACCTGGAATGGAACACTTAGAATGCCCTGGGGGCTGTAGGGGGAACCTGGAATGGAGCATTTGGAATGCCCTGGGGGCTGTAGGGGGAACCTGGAATAGAACACTTAGATGATACTCAAGGCCCTGGGGGCTGTTGGGGGAACCTGGAATGGAACATTTAGAATGCCCTGGGGGCTGTAGGGGGAACCTGGAATGGAGCATTTAGAATGCCCTGGGGGCTGTAGGGGGAACCTGGAATGGAACATTTAGAATGCCCTGGGGGCTGTAGGGGGAACCTGGAATGGAGCATTTGGAATGCCCTGGGGGCTGTAGGGGGAACCTGGAATAGAACACTTAGATGATACTCAAGGCCCTGGGGGCTGTTGGGGGAACCTGGAATGGAACATTTAGAATGCCCTGGGGGCTGTAGGGCGAACCTGGAATGGAGCATTTGGAATGCCCTGGGGGCTGTAGGGGGAACCTGGAATGGAGCATTTTGAATGCCCTGGGGGCTGTATGGGGAACCTGGAATGGAACATTTTGAATGCCCTGGGGGCTGTAGGAGGAACCTGGAATGGAACATTTAGGAGATACTCAAGGCCCTGGGGGCTGTAGGGGGAACATGAAATGGAGCATTTTGAATGCCCTGGGGGCTGTAGGGGAAACCTGGACTGGAGCATTTTGAATGCCCTGGGGCTGTAGGGGGAACCTGGAATGGAACATATAGAATGCCCTGGGGGCTGTAGGGGGAACCTGGAATAGAGCATTTTGTATGCTCTGGGGGCTGTAGGGGGAACCTGGAATGGAGCATTTTGTGTGCTCTGGGGGCTGTAGGGGGTACCTGGAATTGAACATTTAGAATGCCCTGGGGACTGTAGGGGGAACCTGGAATGGAGCATTTGGAATGCCCTGGGGGCTGTAGGGGGAACCTGGAATGGAACATTTAGAATGCCCTGGGGGCTGTAGGGGGAACCTGGATTGGAGCATTTGGAATGCCCTGGGGGCTGTAGGGGGAACCTGGAATGGAACACTTAGAATGCCCTGGGGGCTGTAGGGGGAACCTGGAATGGAGCATTTGGAATGCCCTGGGGGCTGTAGGGGGAACCTGGAATAGAGCATTTTGTATGCTCTGGGGGCTGTAGGGGGAACCTGGAATGGAGCATTTTGTGTGCTCTGGGGGCTGTAGGGGGTACCTGGAATTGAACATTTAGAATGCCCTGGGGGCTGTAGGGGGAACCTGGAATGGAGCATTTGGAATGCCCTGGGGGCTGTAGGGGGAACCTGGAATGGAACATTTAGAATGCCCTGGGGGCTGTAGGGGGAACCTGGATTGGAGCATTTTGAATAACCTGGGGGCTGTAGGGGGAACCTGGAATGGAGCATTTTGTATGCTCTGGGGGGCTGTAGGGGGAACCTGGAATGGAGCATTTTGTGTGCTCTGGGGGCTGTAGGGGGTACCTGGAATTGAACATTTAGAATGCCCTGGGGGCTGTAGGGGGAACCTGGAATGGAACATTTTGAATGCCCTGGGGGCTGTAGGGGGAACCTGGAATGGAGCATTTTGAATGCGGGGGCTGTAGGGGAAACCCGGACTGGAGCATTTTGAATGCCCTGGGGGCTGTAGGGGGAACCTGGAATGGAACATTTGGAATGCCCTGGGGGCTGTAGGGGGAACCTGGAATGGAACACTTAGAATGCCCTGGGGGCTGTAGGGGGGACCTGGAATGGAGCATTTGGAATGCCCTGGGGGCTGTAGGGGGAACCTGGAATAGAACACTTAGATGATACTCAAGGCCCTGGGGGCTGTTGGGGGAACCTGGAATGGAACATTTAGAATGCCCTGGGGGCTGTAGGGGGAACCTGGAATGGAGCATTTAGAATGCCCTGGGGGCTGTAGGGGGAACCTGGAATGGAACATTTAGAATGCCCTGGGGGCTGTAGGGGGAACCTGGAATGGAGCATTTGGAATGCCCTGGGGGCTGTAGGGGGAACCTGGAATAGAACACTTAGATGATACTCAAGGCCCTGGGGGCTGTTGGGGGAACCTGGAATGGAACATTTAGAATGCCCTGGGGGCTGTAGGGCGAACCTGGAATGGAGCATTTGGAATGCCCTGGGGGCTGTAGGGGGAACCTGGAATGGAGCATTTTGAATGCCCTGGGGGCTGTATGGGGAACCTGGAATGGAACATTTTGAATGCCCTGGGGGCTGTAGGAGGAACCTGGAATGGAACATTTAGGAGATACTCAAGGCCCTGGGGGCTGTAGGGGGAACATGAAATGGAGCATTTTGAATGCCCTGGGGGCTGTAGGGGAAACCTGGACTGGAGCATTTTGAATGCCCTGGGGCTGTAGGGGGAACCTGGAATGGAACATATAGAATGCCCTGGGGGCTGTAGGGGGAACCTGGAATAGAGCATTTTGTATGCTCTGGGGGCTGTAGGGGGAACCTGGAATGGAGCATTTTGTGTGCTCTGGGGGCTGTAGGGGGTACCTGGAATTGAACATTTAGAATGCCCTGGGGGCTGTAGGGGGAACCTGGAATGGAGCATTTGGAATGCCCTGGGGGCTGTAGGGGGAACCTGGAATGGAACATTTAGAATGCCCTGGGGGCTGTAGGGGGAACCTGGATTGGAGCATTTGGAATGCCCTGGGGGCTGTAGGGGGAACCTGGAATGGAACACTTAGAATGCCCTGGGGGCTGTAGGGGGAACCTGGAATGGAGCATTTGGAATGCCCTGGGGGCTGTAGGGGGAACCTGGAATAGAGCATTTTGTATGCTCTGGGGGCTGTAGGGGGAACCTGGAATGGAGCATTTTGTGTGCTCTGGGGGCTGTAGGGGGTACCTGGAATTGAACATTTAGAATGCCCTGGGGGCTGTAGGGGGAACCTGGAATGGAGCATTTGGAATGCCCTGGGGGCTGTAGGGGGAACCTGGAATGGAACATTTAGAATGCCCTGGGGGCTGTAGGGGGAACCTGGATTGGAGCATTTTGAATAACCTGGGGGCTGTAGGGGGAACCTGGAATGGAGCATTTTGTATGCTCTGGGGGGCTGTAGGGGGAACCTGGAATGGAGCATTTTGTGTGCTCTGGGGGCTGTAGGGGGTACCTGGAATTGAACATTTAGAATGCCCTGGGGGCTGTAGGGGGAACCTGGAATGGAATATTTTGAATGCCCTGGGGGCTGTAGGGGGAACCTGGAATGGAGCATTTTGAATGCGGGGGCTGTAGGGGAAACCCGGACTGGAGCATTTTGAATGCCCTGGGGGCTGTAGGGGGAACCTGGAATGGAGCATTTGGAATGCCCTGGGGGCTGTAGGGGGAACCTGGAATGGAACACTTCGAATGCCCTGGGGGCTGTAGGGGGAACCTGGAATGGAGCATTTGGAATGCCCTGGGGGCTGTAGGGGGAACCTGGAATAGAACACTTAGATGATACTCAAGGCCCTGGGGGCTGTTGGGGGAACCTGGAATGGAACATTTAGAATGCCCTGGGGGCTGTAGGGGGAACCTGGAATGGAGCATTTAGAATGCCCTGGGGGCTGTAGGGGGAACCTGGAATGGAACATTTAGAATGCCCTGGGGGCTGTAGGGGGAACCTGGAATGGAGCATTTGGAATGCCCTGGGGGCTGTAGGGGAACCTGGAATAGAACACTTAGATGATACTCAAGGCCCTGGGGGCTGTTGGGGGAACCTGGAATGGAACATTTAGAATGCCCTGGGGGCTGTAGGGCGAACCTGGAATGGAGCATTTGGAATGCCCTGGGGGCTGTAGGGGGAACCTGGAATGGAGCATTTTGAATGCCCTGGGGGCTGTATGGGGAACCTGGAATGGAACATTTTGAATGCCCTGGGGGCTGTAGGAGGAACCTGGAATGGAACATTTAGGAGATACTCAAGGCCCTGGGGGCTGTAGGGGGAACATGAAATGGAGCATTTTGAATGCCCTGGGGGCTGTAGGGGAAACCTGGACTGGAGCATTTTGAATGCCCTGGGGCTGTAGGGGGAACCTGGAATGGAACATATAGAATGCCCTGGGGGCTGTAGGGGGAACCTGGAATAGAGCATTTTGTATGCTCTGGGGGCTGTAGGGGGAACCTGGAATGGAGCATTTTGTGTGCTCTGGGGGCTCTAGGGGGTACCTGGAATTGAACATTTAGAATGCCCTGGGGGCTGTAGGGGGAACCTGGAATGGAGCATTTGGAATGCCCTGGGGGCTGTAGGGGGAACCTGGAATGGAACATTTAGAATGCCCTGGGGGCTGTAGGGGGAACCTGGATTGGAGCATTTGGAATGCCCTGGGGGCTGTAGGGGGAACCTGGAATGGAACACTTAGAATGCCCTGGGGGCTGTAGGGGGAACCTGGAATGGAGCATTTGGAATGCCCTGGGGGCTGTAGGGGGAACCTGGAATAGAGCATTTTGTATGCTCTGGGGGCTGTAGGGGGAACCTGGAATGGAGCATTTTGTGTGCTCTGGGGGCTGTAGGGGGTACCTGGAATTGAACATTTAGAATGCCCTGGGGGCTGTAGGGGGAACCTGGAATGGAGCATTTGGAATGCCCTGGGGGCTGTAGGGGGAACCTGGAATGGAACATTTTGAATGTCCTGGGGGCTGTAGGAGGAACCTGGAATGGAACATTTAGGAGATACTCAAGGCCCTGGGGGCTGTAGGGGGAACATGGAATGGAGCATTTTGAATGCCCTGGGGGCTGTAGGGGAAACCTGGACTGGAGCATTTTGAATGCCCTGGGGGCTGTAGGGGGAACCTGGAATGGAACATATAGAATGCCCTGGGGGCTGTAGGGGGAACCTGGAATGGAGCATTTTGAATGCGGGGGCTGTAGGGGAAACCCGGACTGGAGCATTTTGAATGCCCTGGGGGCTGTAGGGGGAACCTGGAATGGAGCATTTAGAATGCCCTGGGGGCTGTATGGGGAACCTGGAATGGAACATTTTGAATGCCCTGGGGGCTGTAGGAGGAACCTGGAATGGAACATTTAGGAGATACTCAAGGCCCTGGGGGCTGTAGGGGGAACATGGAATGGAGCATTTTGAATGCCCTGGGGGCTGTAGGGGGATCCTGGAATGGAACACTTAGATGATACTCAAGGCCCTGGGGGATGTTAGGGGGAACCTGGAATGGAACATTTAGAATGCCCTGGGGGCTGTAGGGGGAACCTGGAATGGAGCATTTGGAATGCCCTGGGGGCTGTAGGGGGAACCTGGAATGGAGCATTTAGAATGCCCTGGGGGCTGTAGGGGGAACCTGGAATGGAGCATTTGGAATGCCCTGGGGGCTGTAGGGGGCACCTGGAATGGAACATTTAGAATGCCCTGGGGGCTGTAGGGGGAACCTGGAATGGAACATTTTGAATGCCCTGGGGGCTGTAGGGGGAACCTGGAATGGAACACTTAGAATGCCCTGGGGGCTGTAGGGGGAACCTGGAATGGAGCATTTGGAATGCCCTGGGGGCTGTAGGGGGAACCTGGAATAGAGCATTTTGTATGCTCTGGGGGCTGTAGGGGGAACCTGGAACGGAGCATTTTGTGTGCTCTGGGGGCTGTAGGGGGTACCTGGAATTGAACATTTAGAATGCCCTGGGGGCTGTAGGGGGAACCTGGAATGGAGCATTTGGAATGCCCTGGGGGCTGTAGGGGGAACCTGGAATGGAACATTTAGAATGCCCTGGGGGCTGTAGGGGGAACCTGGATTGGAGCATTTTGAATAACCTGGGGGCTGTAGGGGGAACCTGGAATGGAGCATTTTGTATGCTCTGGGGGGCTGTAGGGGGAACCTGGAATGGAGCATTTTGTGTGCTCTGGGGGCTGTAGGGGGTACCTGGAATTGAACATTTAGAATGCCCTGGGGGCTGTAGGGGGAACCTGGAATGGAATATTTTGAATGCCCTGGGGGCTGTAGGGGGAACCTGGAATGGAGCATTTTGAATGCGGGGGCTGTAGGGGAAACCCGGACTGGAGCATTTTGAATGCCCTGGGGGCTGTAGGGGGAACCTGGAATGGAGCATTTGGAATGCCCTGGGGGCTGTAGGGGGAACCTGGAATGGAACACTTAGAATTCCCTGGGGGCTGTAGGGGGAACCTGGAATGGAGCATTTGGAATGCCCTGGGGGCTGTAGGGGGAACCTGGAATAGAACACTTAGATGATACTCAAGGCCCTGGGGGCTGTAGGGGGAACATGGAATGGAGCATTTTGAATGCCCTGGGGGCTGTAGGGGAAACCTGGACTGGAGCATTTTGAATGCCCTGGGGGCTGTAGGGGGAACCTGGAATGGAGCATTTGGAATGCCCTGGGGGCTGTAGGGGGAACCTGGAATAGAACACTTAGATGATACTCAAGGCCCTGGGGGCTGTTGGGGGAACCTGGAATGGAACATTTAGAATGCCCTGGGGGCTGTAGGGGGAACCTGGAATGGAGCATTTGGAATGCCCTGGGGGCTGTAGGGGGAACCTGGAATGGAGCATTTAGAATGCCCTGGGGGCTGTATGGGGAACCTGGAATGGAACATTTTGAATGTCCTTGGGGCTGTAGGAGGAACCTGGAATGGAACATTTATGAGATACTCAAGGCCCTGGGGGCTGTAGGGGGAACATGGAATGGAGCATTTTGAATGCCCTGGGGGCTGTAGGGGAAACCTGGACTGGAGCATTTTGAATGGCCTGGGGGCTGTAGGGGGAACCTGGAATGGAACATATAGAATGCCCTGGGGGCTGTAGGGGGAACCTGGAATGGAGCATTTTGAATGCGGGGGCTGTAGGGGAAACCCGGACTGGAGCATTTTGAATGCCCTGGGGGCTGTAGGGGGAACCTGGAATGGAGCATTTAGAATGCCCTGGGGGCTGTATGGGGAACCTGGAATGGAACATTTTGAATGCCCTGGGGGCTGTAGGAGGAACCTGGAATGGAACATTTAGGAGATACTCAAGGCCCTGGGGGCTGTAGGGGGAACATGGAATGGAGCATTTTGAATGCCCTGGGGGCTGTAGGGGGAACCTGGAATGGAACACTTAGATGATACTCAAGGCCCTGGGGATGTTAGGGGGAACCTGGAATGGAACATTTAGAATGCCCTGGGGGCTGTAGGGGGAACCTGGAATGGAGCATTTGGAATGCCCTGGGGGCTGTAGGGGGAACCTGGAATGGAGCATTTAGAATGCCCTGGGGGCTGTAGGGGGAACCTGGAATGGAGCATTTGGAATGCCCTGGGGGCTGTAGGGGGAACCTGGAATGGAACATTTAGAATGCCCTGGGGGCTGTAGGGGGAACCTGGAATGGAGCATTTAGAATGCCCTGGGGGCTGTAGGGGAAACCTGGACTGGAGCATTTTGAATGCCCTGGGGGCTGTAGGGGGAACCTGGAATGGAGCATTTTGAATGCCCTGGGGGCTGTAGGGGGAACCTGGAATGGAACATATAGAATTCCCTGGGGGCTGTAGGGGGAACCTGGAATGGAGCATTTAGAATGCCCTGGGGGCTGTAGGGGAAACCTGGACTGGAGCATTTTGAATGCCCTGGGGGCTGTAGGGGGAACCTGGAATGGAGCATTTTGAATGCCCTGGGGTCTGTAGGGGGAACCTGGAATGGAACATATAGAATTCCCTGGGGGCTGTAGGGGGAACCTGGAATGGAACACTTAGATGATACTCAAGGCCCTGGGGATGTTAGGGGGAACCTGGAATGGAACATTTAGAATGCCCTGGGGGCTGTAGGGGGAACCTGGAATGGAGCATTTGGAATGCCCTGGGGGCTGTAGGGGGAACCTGGAATGGAGCATTTAGAATGCCCTGGGGGCTGTAGGGGGAACCTGGAATGGAGCATTTGGAATGCCCTGGGGGCTGTAGGGGGAACCTGGAATGGAACATTTAGAATGCCCTGGGGGCTGTAGGGGGAACCTGGAATGGAGCATTTAGAATGCCCTGGGGGCTGTAGGGGAAACCTGGACTGGAGCATTTTGAATGCCCTGGGGGCTGTAGGGGGAACCTGGAATGGAGCATTTTGAATGCCCTGGGGGCTGTAGGGGGAACCTGGAATGGAGCATTTGGAATGCCCTGGGGGCTGTAGGGGGAACCTGGAATGGAACACTTAGAATGCCCTGGGGGCTGTAGGGGGAACCTGGAATGGAGCATTTGGAATGCCCTGGGGGCTGTAGGGGGAACCTGGAATGGAGCATTTAGAATGCCCTGGGGGCTGTATGGGGAACCTGGAATGGAACATTTTGAATGCCCTGGGGGCTGTAGGAGGAACCTGGAATGGAACATTTAGGAGATACTCAAGGCCCTGGGGGCTGTAGGGGGAACATGGAATGGAGCATTTTGAATGCCCTGGGGGCTGTAGGGGAAACCTGGACTGGAGCATTTTGAATGCCCTGGGGGCTGTAGGGGGAACCTGGAATGGAACATATAGAATGCCCTGGGGGCTGTAGGGGGAACCTGGAATGGAACACTTAGATGATACTCAAGGCCCTGGGGATGTTAGGGGGAACCTGGAATGGAACATTTAGAATGCCCTGGGGGCTGTAGGGGGAACCTGGAATGGAGCATTTGGAATGCCCTGGGGGCTGTAGGGGGAACCTGGAATGGAGCATTTAGAATGCCCTGGGGGCTGTAGGGGGAACCTGGAATGGAGCATTTGGAATGCCCTGGGGGCTGTAGGGGGAACCTGGAATGGAACATTTAGAATGCCCTGGGGGCTGTAGGGGGAACCTGGAATGGAGCATTTAGAATGCCCTGGGGGCTGTAGGGGAAACCTGGACTGGAGCATTTTGAATGCCCTGGGTGTTGTAGGGGGAACCTGGAATGGAGCATTTTGTATGCCCTGGGGGCTGTAGGGGCAACCTGGAATGGAGCATTTTGTATGCCCTGGGGGCTGTAGGGGGAACCTGGAATGGAGCATTTTCAATGCCCTGGGTGTTGTAGGGGGAACCTGGAATGGAGCATTTTGTATGCCCTGGGGGCTGTAGGGGGAATCTGGAATGGAGCATTTTGAATGCACTGGGGGCTGTAGGGGGAATCTGGAATGGAGCATTTTGTATGCCCTGGGGGCTGTAGGGGCAACCTGGAATGGAGCATTTTGTATGCCCTGGGGGCTGTAGGGGGAACCTGGAATGGAGCATTTTCAATGCCCTGGGTGTTGTAGGGGGAACCTGGAATGGAGCATTTTGTATGCCCTGGGGGCTGTAGGGGGAATCTGGAATGGAGCATTTTAAATGCACTGGGGGCTGTAGGGGGAATCTGGAATGGAGCATTTTGAATGCCCTGGGTGTTGTAGGGGGAACCTGGAATGGAGCATTTTGTATGCCCTGGGGGCTGTAGGGGGAATCTGGAATGGAGCATTTTGAATGCACTGGGGGCTGTAGGGGGAATCTGGAATGGAGCATTTTGAATGCCCTGGGTGTTGTAGGGGGAACCTGGAATGGAGCATTTTGTATGCCCTGGGGGCTGTAGGGGGAACCTGGAATGGAGCATTTTGAATGCTCTGGGTGCTGTAGGGGGAACCTGGAATGGAGCATTTTGAATGCCCTGGGGGCTGTAGGGGGAATCTGGAATGGAGCATTTTGAATGCACTGGGGGCTGTAGGGGGAATCTGGAATGGAGCATTTTGAATGCCCTGGGTGTTGTAGGGGGAACCTGGAATGGAGCATTTTGTATGCCCTGGGGGCTGCAGGGGGAACCTGGAATGGAGCATTTTGAATGCCCTGGGTGCTGTAGGGGGAACCTGGAATGGAGCATTTTGAATGCCCTGGGGGCTGTAGGGGGAACCTGGAATGGAACATTTAGAATGCCCTGGGTGTTGTAGGGGGAACCTGGATTGGAGCATTTTGAATAACCTGGGGGCTGTAGGGGGAACCTGGAATGGAGCATTTTGTATGCACTGGGGGCTGTAGGGGGAACCTGGAATGGAGCATTTTGTGTGCTCTGGGGGCTGTAGGGGGTACCTGGAATTGAACATTTAGAATGCCCTGGGGGCTGTAGGGGGAACCTGGAATGGAGCATTTTGAATGCCCTGGAGGCTGTAGGGGGAACCTGGAATGGAGCATTTTGAATGCCCTGGAGGCTGTAGGGGGAACCTGGAATGGAGCATTTTGAATGCCCTGGGGGCTGTAGGGGGAACCTGGAATGGAACATTTAGAATGCCCTGGGGGCTGTAGGGGGAACCTGGAATGGAACATTTTGAATGCCCTGGGGGCTGTAGGGGGAACCTGGAATGGAGCATTTTGAATGCGGGGGCTGTAGGGGAAACCCGGACTGGAGCATTTTGAATGCCCAGGGGGCTGAAGGGGGAACCTGGAATGGAGCATTTGGAATGCCCTGGGGGCTGTAGGGGGAACCTGGAATGGAACATTTAGAATGCCCTGGGGGCTGTAGGGGGAACCTGGATTGGAGCATTTTGAATAACCTGGGGGCTGTAGGGGGAACCTGGAATGGAGCATTTTGTATGCTCTGGGGGCTGTAGGGGGAACCTGGAATGGAGCATTTTGTGTGCTCTGGGGGCTGTAGGGGGTACCTGGAATTGAACATTTAGAATGCCCTGGGGGCTGTAGGGGGAACCTGGAATGGAACATTTTGAATGCCCTGGGGGCTGTAGGGCGAACCTGGAATGGAGCATTTTGAATGCGGGGGCTGTAGGGGAAACCCGGACTGGAGCATTTTGAATGCCCTGGGGGCTGTAGGGGGAACCTGGAATGGAGCATTTGGAATGCCCTGGGGGCTGTAGGGGGAACCTGGAATGGAACACTTAGAATGCCCTGGGGGCTGTAGGGGGAACCTGGAATGGAGCATTTGAAATGCCCTGGGGGCTGTAGGGGGAACCTGGAATAGAACACTTAGATGATACTCAAGGCCCTGGGGGCTGTTGGGGGAACCTGGAATGGAACATTTAGAATGCCCTGGGGGCTGTAGGGGGAACCTGGAATGGAGCATTTGGAATGCCCTGGGGGCTGTAGGGGGAACCTGGAATGGAGCATTTTGAATGCCCTGGGGGCTGTATGGGGAACCTGGAATGGAACATTTTGAATGCCCTGGGGGCTGTAGGAGGAACCTGGAATGGAACATTTAGGAGATACTCAAGGCCCTGGGGGCTGTAGGGGGAACATGAAATGGAGCATTTTGAATGCCCTGGGGGCTGTAGGGGAAACCTGGACTGGAGCATTTTGAATGCCCTGGGGCTGTAGGGGGAACCTGGAATGGAACATATAGAATGCCCTGGGGGCTGTAGGGGGAACCTGGAATGGAGCATTTTGAATGCGGGGGCTGTAGGGGAAACCCGGACTGGAGCATTTTGAATGCCCTGGGGGCTGTAGGGGGAACCTGGAATGGAGCATTTGGAATGCCCTGGGGGCTGTAGGGGGAACCTGGAATGGAACACTTAGAATGCCCTGGGGGCTGTAGGGGGAACCTGGAATGGAGCATTTGGAAAGCCCTGGGGGCTGTAGGGGGAACCTGGAATAGAGCATTTTGTATGCTCTGGGGGCTGTAGGGGGAACCTGGAATGGAGCATTTTGTGTGCTCTGGGGGCTGTAGGGGGTACCTGGAATTGAACATTTAGAATGCCCTGGGGGCTGTAGGGGGAACCTGGAATGGAGCATTTGGAATGCCCTGGGGGCTGTAGGGGGAACCTGGAATGGAACATTTAGAATGCCCTGGGGGCTGTAGGGGGAACCTGGATTGGAGCATTTTGAATAACCTGGGGGCTGTAGGGGGAACCTGGAATGGAGCATTTTGTATGCTCTGGGGGGCTGTAGGGGGAACCTGGAATGGAGCATTTTGTGTGCTCTGGGGGCTGTAGGGGGTACCTGGAATTGAACATTTAGAATGCCTTGGGGGCTGTAGGGGGAACCTGGAATGGAATATTTTGAATGCCCTGGGGGCTGTAGGGGGAACCTGGAATGGAGCATTTTGAATGCGGGGGCTGTAGGGGAAACCCGGACTGGAGCATTTTGAATGCCCTGGGGGCTGTAGGGGGAACCTGGAATGGAGCATTTGGAATGCCCTGGGGGCTGTAGGGGGAACCTGGAATGGAACACTTAGAATGCCCTGGGGGCTGTAGGGGGAACCTGGAATGGAGCATTTGGAATGCCCTGGGGGCTGTAGGGGGAACCTGGAATAGAACACTTAGATGATACTCAAGGCCCTGGGGGCTGTTGGGGGAACCTGGAATGGAACATTTAGAATGCCCTGGGGGCTGTAGGGGGAACCTGGAATGGAGCATTTGGAATGCCCTGGGGGCTGTAGGGGGAACCTGGAATGGAGCATTTAGAATGCCCTGGGGGCTGTATGGGGAACCTGGAATGGAACATTTTGAATGCCCTGGGGGCTGTAGGAGGAACCTGGAATGGAACATTTAGGAGATACTCAAGGCCCTGGGGGCTGTAGGGGGAACATGGAATGGAGCATTTTGAATGCCCTGGGGGCTGTAGGGGAAACCTGGACTGGAGCATTTTGAATGCCCTGGGGGCTGTAGGGGGAACCTGGAATGGAGCATTTGGAATGCCCTGGGGGCTGTAGGGGGAACCTGGAATGGAACATTTAGAATGCCCTGGGGGCTGTAGGGGGAACCTGGATTGGAGCATTTTGAATAACCTGGGGGCTGTAGGGGGAACCTGGAATGGAGCATTTTGTATGCTCTGGGGGGCTGTAGGGGGAACCTGGAATGGAGCATTTTGTGTGCTCTGGGGGCTGTAGGGGGTACCTGGAATTGAACATTTAGAATGCCCTGGGGGCTGTAGGGGGAACCTGGAATGGAGCATTTGGAATGCCCTGGGGGCTGTAGGGGGAACCTGGAATGGAGCATTTAGAATGCCCTGGGGGCTGTAGGGGGAACCTGGAATGGAACATTTAGAATGCCCTGGGGGCTGTAGGGGGAACCTGGAATGGAGCATTTGGAATGCCCTGGGGGCTGTAGGGGGAACCTGGAATAGAACACTTAGATGATACTCAAGGCCCTGGGGGCTGTTGGGGGAACCTGGAATGGAACATTTAGAATGCCCTGGGGGCTGTAGGGCGAACCTGGAATGGAGCATTTGGAATGCCCTGGGGGCTGTAGGGGGAACCTGGAATGGAGCATTTTGAATGCCCTGGGGGCTGTATGGGGAACCTGGAATGGAACATTTTGAATGCCCTGGGGGCTGTAGGAGGAACCTGGAATGGAACATTTAGGAGATACTCAAGGCCCTGGGGGCTGTAGGGGGAACATGAAATGGAGCATTTTGAATGCCCTGGGGGCTGTAGGGGAAACCTGGACTGGAGCATTTTGAATGCCCTGGGGCTGTAGGGGGAACCTGGCATGGAACATATAGAATGCCCTGGGGGCTGTAGGGGGAACCTGGAATAGAGCATTTTGTATGCTCTGGGGGCTGTAGGGGGAACCTGGAATGGAGCATTTTGTGTGCTCTGGGGGCTGTAGGGGGTACCTGGAATTGAACATTTAGAATGCCCTGGGGGCTGTAGGGGGAACCTGGAATGGAGCATTTGGAATGCCCTGGGGGCTGTAGGGGGAACCTGGAATGGAACATTTAGAATGCCCTGGGGGCTGTAGGGGGAACCTGGATTGGAGCATTTGGAATGCCCTGGGGGCTGTAGGGGGAACCTGGAATGGAACACTTAGAATGCCCTGGGGGCTGTAGGGGGAACCTGGAATGGAGCATTTGGAATGCCCTGGGGGCTGTAGGGGGAACCTGGAATAGAGCATTTTGTATGCTCTGGGGGCTGTAGGGGGAACCTGGAATGGAGCATTTTGTGTGCTCTGGGGGCTGTAGGGGGTACCTGGAATTGAACATTTAGAATGCCCTGGGGGCTGTAGGGGGAACCTGGAATGGAGCATTTGGAATGCCCTGGGGGCTGTAGGGGGAACCTGGAATGGAACATTTAGAATGCCCTGGGGGCTGTAGGGGGAACCTGGATTGGAGCATTTTGAATAACCTGGGGGCTGTAGGGGAACCTGGAATGGAGAATTTTGTATGCTCTGGGGGGCTGTAGGGGGAACCTGGAATGGAGCATTTTGTGTGCTCTGGGGGCTGTAGGGGGTACCTGGAATTGAACATTTAGAATGCCCTGGGGGCTGTAGGGGGAACCTGGAATGGAATATTTTGAATGCCCTGGGGGCTGTAGGGGGAACCTGGAATGGAGCATTTTGAATGCGGGGGCTGTAGGGGAAACCCGGACTGGAGCATTTTGAATGCCCTGGGGGCTGTAGGGGGAACCTGGAATGGAGCATTTGGAATGCCCTGGGGGCTGTAGGGGGAACCTGGAATGGAACACTTAGAATGCCCTGGGGGCTGTAGGGGGAACCTGGAATGGAGCATTTGGAATGCCCTGGGGGCTGTAGGGGGAACCTGGAATAGAACACTTAGATGATACTCAAGGCCCTGGGGGCTGTTGGGGGAACCTGGATTGGAACATTTAGAATGCCCTGGGGGCTGTAGGGGGAACCTGGAATGGAGCATTTGGAATGCCCTGGGGGCTGTAGGGGGAACCTGGAATGGAACATTTAGAATGCCCTGGGGGCTGTAGGGGGAACCTGGAATGGAGCATTTGGAATGCCCTGGGGGCTGTAGGGGGAACCTGGAATAGAACACTTAGATGATACTCAAGGCCCTGGGGGCTGTTGGGGGAACCTGGAATGGAACATTTAGAATGCCCTGGGGGCTGTAGGGCGAACCTGGAATGGAGCATTTGGAATGCCCTGGGGGCTGTAGGGGGAACCTGGAATGGAGCATTTTGAATGCCCTGGGGGCTGTATGGGGAACCTGGAATGGAACATTTTGAATGCCCTGGGGGCTGTAGGAGGAACCTGGAATGGAACATTTAGGAGATACTCAAGGCCCTGGGGGCTGTAGGGGGAACATGAAATGGAGCATTTTGAATGCCCTGGGGGCTGTAGGGGAAACCTGGACTGGAGCATTTTGAATGCCCTGGGGCTGTAGGGGGAACCTGGAATGGAACATATAGAATGCCCTGGGGGCTGTAGGGGGAACCTGGAATAGAGCATTTTGTATGCTCTGGGGGCTGTAGGGGGAACCTGGAATGGAGCATTTTGTGTGCTCTGGGGGCTCTAGGGGGTACCTGGAATTGAACATTTAGAATGCCCTGGGGGCTGTAGGGGGAACCTGGAATGGAGCATTTGGAATGCCCTGGGGGCTGTAGGGGGAACCTGGAATGGAACATTTAGAATGCCCTGGGGGCTGTAGGGGGAACCTGGATTGGAGCATTTGGAATGCCCTGGGGGCTGTAGGGGGAACCTGGAATGGAACACTTAGAATGCCCTGGGGGCTGTAGGGGGAACCTGGAATGGAGCATTTGGAATGCCCTGGGGGCTGTAGGGGGAACCTGGAATAGAGCATTTTGTATGCTCTGGGGGCTGTAGGGGGAACCTGGAATGGAGCATTTTGTGTGCTCTGGGGGCTGTAGGGGGTACCTGGAATTGAACATTTAGAATGCCCTGGGGGCTGTAAGGGGAACCTGGAATGGAGCATTTGGAATGCCCTGGGGGCTGTAGGGGGAACCTGGAATGGAACATTTTGAATGTCCTGGGGGCTGTAGGAGGAACCTGGAATGGAACATTTAGGAGATACTCAAGGCCCTGGGGGCTGTAGGGGGAACATGGAATGGAGCATTTTGAATGCCCTGGGGGCTGTAGGGGAAACCTGGACTGGAGCATTTTGAATGCCCTGGGGGCTGTAGGGGGAACCTGGAATGGAACATATAGAATGCCCTGGGGGCTGTAGGGGGAACCTGGAATGGAGCATTTTGAATGCGGGGGCTGTATTGGAAACCCGGACTGGAGCATTTTGAATGCCCTGGGGGCTGTAGGGGGAACCTGGAATGGAGCATTTAGAATGCCCTGGGGGCTGTATGGGGAACCTGGAATGGAACATTTTGAATGCCCTGGGGGCTGTAGGAGGAACCTGGAATGGAACATTTAGGAGATACTCAAGGCCCTGGGGGCTGTAGGGGGAACATGGAATGGAGCATTTTGAATGCCCTGGGGGCTGTAGGGGGATCCTGGAATGGAACACTTAGATGATACTCAAGGCCCTGGGGGATGTTAGGGGGAACCTGGAATGGAGCATTTGGAATGCCCTGGGGGCTGTAGGGGGAACCTGGAATGGAGCATTTAGAATGCCCTGGGGGCTGTAGGGGGAACCTGGAATGGAGCATTTGGAATGCCCTGGAGGCTGTAGGGGGAACCTGGAATGGAACATTTAGAATGCCCTGGGGGCTGTAGGGGGAACCTGGAATGGAACATTTTGAATGCCCTGGGGGCTGTAGGGGGAACCTGGAATGGAACACTTAGAATGCCCTGGGGGCTGTAGGGGGAACCTGGAATGGAGCATTTGGAATGCCCTGGGGGCTGTAGGGGGAACCTGGAATAGAGCATTTTGTATGCTCTGGGGGCTGTAGGGGGAACCTGGAATGGAGCATTTTGTGTGCTCTGGGGGCTGTACGGGGGTACCTGGAATTGAACATTTAGAATGCCCTGGGGGCTGTAGTGGGAACCTGGAATGGAGCATTTGGAATGCCCTGGGGGCTGTAGGGGGAACCTGGAATGGAACATTTTGAATGTCCTGGGGGCTGTAGGAGGAACCTGGAATGGAACATTTAGGAGATACTCAAGGCCCTGGGGGCTGTAGGGGGAACATGGAATGGAGCATTTTGAATGCCCTGGGGGCTGTAGGGGAAACCTGGACTGGAGCATTTTGAATGCCCTGGGGGCTGTAGGGGGAACCTGGAATGGAACATATAGAATGCCCTGGGGGCTGTAGGGGGAACCTGGAATGGAGCATTTTGAATGCGGGGGCTGTATTGGAAACCCGGACTGGAGCATTTTGAATGCCCTGGGGGCTGTAGGGGGAACCTGGAATGGAGCATTTAGAATGCCCTGGGGGCTGTATGGGGAACCTGGAATGGAACATTTTGAATGCCCTGGGGGCTGTAGGAGGAACCTGGAATGGAACATTTAGGAGATACTCAAGGCCCTGGGGGCTGTAGGGGGAACATGGAATGGAGCATTTTGAATGCCCTGGGGGCTGTAGGGGGATCCTGGAATGGAACACTTAGATGATACTCAAGGCCCTGGGGGATGTTAGGGGGAACCTGGAATGGAGCATTTGGAATGCCCTGGGGGCTGTAGGGGGAACCTGGAATGGAGCATTTAGAATGCCCTGGGGGCTGTAGGGGGAACCTGGAATGGAGCATTTGGAATGCCCTGGGGGCTGTAGGGGGAACCTGGAATGGAACATTTAGAATGCCCTGGGGGCTGTAGGGGGAACCTGGAATGGAACATTTTGAATGCCCTGGGGGCTGTAGGGGGAACCTGGAATGGAACACTTAGAATGCCCTGGGGGCTGTAGGGGGAACCTGGAATGGAGCATTTGGAATGCCCTGGGGGCTGTAGGGGGAACCTGGAATAGAGCATTTTGTATGCTCTGGGGGCTGTAGGGGGAACCTGGAACGGAGCATTTTGTGTGCTCTGGGGGCTGTAGGGGGTACCTGGAATTGAACATTTAGAATGCCCTGGGGGCTGTAGGGGGAACCTGGAATGGAGCATTTGGAATGCCCTGGGGGCTGTAGGGGGAACCTGGAATGGAACATTTAGAATGCCCTGGGGGCTGTAGGGGGAACCTGGATTGGAGCATTTTGAATAACCTGGGGGCTGTAGGGGGAACCTGGAATGGAGCATTTTGTATGCTCTGGGGGGCTGTAGGGGGAACCTGGAATGGAGCATTTTGTGTGCTCTGGGGGCTGTAGGGGGTACCTGGAATTGAACATTTAGAATGCCCTGGGGGCTGTAGGGGGAACCTGGAATGGAATATTTTGAATGCCCTGGGGGCTGTAGGGGGAACCTGGAATGGAGCATTTTGAATGCGGGGGCTGTAGGGGAAACCCGGACTGGAGCATTTTGAATGCCCTGGGGGCTGTAGGGGGAATCTGGAATGGAGCATTTGGAATGCCCTGGGGGCTGTAGGGGGAACCTGGAATGGAACACTTAGAATGCCCTGGGGGCTGTAGGGGGAACCTGGAATGGAGCATTTGGAATGCCCTGGGGGCTGTAGGGGGAACCTGGAATAGAACACTTAGATGATACTCAAGGCCCTGGGGGCTGTAGGGGGAACATGGAATGGAGCATTTTGAATGCCCTGGGGGCTGTAGGGGAAACCTGGACTGGAGCATTTTGAATGCCCTGGGGGCTGTAGGGCGAACCTGGAATGGAGCATTTGGAATGCCCTGGGGGCTGTAGGGGGAACCTGGAATAGAACACTTAGATGATACTCAAGGCCCTGGGGGCTGTTGGGGGAACCTGGAATGGAACATTTAGAATGCCCTGGGGGCTGTAGGGGGAACCTGGAATGGAGCATTTGGAATGCCCTGGGGGCTGTAGGGGGAACCTGGAATGGAGCATTTGGAATGCCCTGGGGGCTGTAGGGGGAACCTGGAATGGAACACTTAGAATGCCCTGGGGGCTGTATGGGGAACCTGGAATGGAACATTTTGAATGTCCTGGGGGCTGTAGGAGGAACCTGGAATGGAACATTTATGAGATACTCAAGGCCCTGGGGGCTGTAGGGGGAACATGGAATGGAGCATTTTGAATGCCCTGGGGGCTGTAGGGGAAACCTGGACTGGAGCATTTTGAATGGCCTGGGGGCTGTAGGGGGAACCTGGAATGGAACATATAGAATGCCCTGGGGGCTGTAGGGGGAACCTGGAATGGAGCATTTTGAATGCGGGGGCTGTAGGGGAAACCCGGACTGGAGCATTTTGAATGCCCTGGGGGCTGTAGGGGGAACCTGGAATGGAGCATTTAGAATGCCCTGGGGGCTGTATGGGGAACCTGCAATGGAACATTTTGAATGCCCTGGGGGCTGTAGGAGGAACCTGGAATGGAACATTTAGGAGATACTCAAGGCCCTGGGGGCTGTAGGGGGAACATGGAATGGAGCATTTTGAATGCCCTGGGGGCTGTAGGGGGAACCTGGAATGGAACACTTAGATGATACTCAAGGCCCTGGGGATGTTAGGGGGAACCTGGAATGGAACATTTAGAATGCCCTGGGGGCTGTAGGGGGAACCTGGAATGGAGCATTTGGAATGCCCTGGGGGCTGTAGGGGGAACCTGGAATGGAGCATTTAGAATGCCCTGGGGGCTGTAGGGGGAACCTGGAATGGAGCATTTGGAATGCCCTGGGGGCTGTAGGGGGAACCTGGAATGGAACATTTAGAATGCCCTGGGGGCTGTAGGGGGAACCTGGAATGGAGCATTTAGAATGCCCTGGGGGCTGTAGGGGAAACCTGGACTGGAGCATTTTGAATGCCCTGGGGGCTGTAGGGGGAACCTGGAATGGAGCATTTTGAATGCCCTGGGGGCTGTAGGGGGAACCTGGAATGGAACATATAGAATTCCCTGGGGGCTGTAGGGGGAACCTGGAATGGAGCATTTAAAATGCCCTGGGGGCTGTAGGGGAAACCTGGACTGGAGCATTTTGAATGCCCTGGGGGCTGTAGGGGGAACCTGGAATGGAGCATTTTGAATGCCCTGGGGTCTGTAGGGGGAACCTGGAATGGAACATATAGAATTCCCTGGGGGCTGTAGGGGGAACCTGGAATGGAACACTTAGATGATACTCAAGGCCCTGGGGATGTTAGGGGGAACCTGGAATGGAACATTTAGAATGCCCTGGGGGCTGTAGGGGGAACCTGGAATGGAGCATTTGGAATGCCCTGGGGGCTGTAGGGGGAACCTGGAATGGAGCATTTAGAATGCCCTGGGGGCTGTAGGGGGAACCTGGAATGGAGCATTTGGAATGCCCTGGGGGCTGTAGGGGGAACCTGGAATGGAACATTTAGAATGCCCTGGGGGCTGTAGGGGGAACCTGGAATGGAGCATTTAGAATGCCCTGGGGGCTGTAGGGGAAACCTGGACTGGAGCATTTTGAATGCCCTGGGGGCTGTAGGGGGAACCTGGAATGGAGCATTTGGAATGCCCTGGGGGCTGTAGGGGGAACCTGGAATGGAACACTTAGAATGCCCTGGGGGCTGTAGGGGGAACCTGGAATGGAGCATTTGGAATGCCCTGGGGGCTGTAGGGGGAACCTGGAATAGAACACTTAGATGATACTCAAGGCCCTGGGGGCTGTTGGGGGAACCTGGAATGGAACATTTAGAATGCCCTGGGGGCTGTAGGGGGAACCTGGAATGGAGCATTTGGAATGCCCTGGGGGCTGTAGGGGGAACCTGGAATGGAGCATTTAGAATGCCCTGGGGGCTGTATGGGGAACCTGGAATGGAACATTTTGAATGCCCTGGGGGCTGTAGGAGGAACCTGGAATGGAACATTTAGGAGATACTCAAGGCCCTGGGGGCTGTAGGGGGAACATGGAATGGAGCATTTTGAATGCCCTGGGGGCTGTAGGGGAAACCTGGACTGGAGCATTTTGAATGCCCTGGGGGCTGTAGGGGGAACCTGGAATGGAACATATAGAATGCCCTGGGGGCTGTAGGGGGAACCTGGAATGGAACACTTAGATGATACTCAAGGCCCTGGGGATGTTAGGGGGAACCTGGAATGGAACATTTAGAATGCCCTGGGGGCTGTAGGGGGAACCTGGAATGGAGCATTTGGAATGCCCTGGGGGCTGTAGGGGGAACCTGGAATGGAGCATTTAGAATGCCCTGGGGGCTGTAGGGGGAACCTGGAATGGAGCATTTGGAATGCCCTGGGGGCTGTAGGGGGAACCTGGAATGGAACATTTAGAATGCCCTGGGGGCTGTAGGGGGAACCTGGAATGGAGCATTTAGAATGCCCTGGGGGCTGTAGGGGAAACCTGGACTGGAGCATTTTGAATGCCCTGGGGGCTGTAGGGGGAACCTGGAATGGAACATTTAGAACGCCCTGGGGGCTGTAGGGGGAACCTGGAATGGAGCATTTTGAATGCCCTGGGTGTTGTAGGGGGAACCTGGAATGGAGCATTTTGTATGCCCTGGGGGCTGTAGGGGCAACCTGGAATGGAGCATTTTGTATGCCCTGGGGGCTGTAGGGGGAACCTGGAATGGAGCATTTTCAATGCCCTGGGTGTTGTAGGGGGAACCTGGAATGGAGCATTTTGTATGCCCTGGGGGCTGTAGGGGGAATCTGGAATGGAGCATTTTGAATGCACTGGGGGCTGTAGGGGGAATCTGGAATGGAGCATTTTGAATGCCCTGGGTGTTGTAGGGGGAACCTGGAATGGAGCATTTTGTATGCCCTGGGGGCTGTAGGGGGAACCTGGAATGGAGCATTTTGAATGCTCTGGGTGCTGTAGGGGGAACCTGGAATGGAGCATTTTGAATGCCCTGGGGGATGTAGGGGGAATCTGGAATGGAGCATTTTGAATGCACTGGGGGCTGTAGGGGGAATCTGGAATGGAGCATTTTGAATGCCCTGGGTGTTGTAGGGGGAACCTGGAATGGAGCATTTTGTATGCCCTGGGGGCTGCAGGGGGAACCTGGAATGGAGCATTTTGAATGCCCTGGGTGCTGTAGGGGGAACCTGGAATGGAGCATTTTGAATGCCCTGGGGGCTGTAGGGGGAACCTGGAATGGAACATTTAGAATGCCCTGGGTGTTGTAGGGGGAACCTGGATTGGAGCATTTTGAATAACCTGGGGGCTGTAGGGGGAACCTGGAATGGAGCATTTTGTATGCACTGGGGGCTGTAGGGGGAACCTGGAATGGAGCATTTTGTGTGCTCTGGGGGCTGTAGGGGGTACCTGGAATTGAACATTTAGAATGCCCTGGGGGCTGTAGGGGGAACCTGGAATGGAGCATTTTGAATGCCCTGGAGGCTGTAGGGGGAACCTGGAATGGAGCATTTTGAATGCCCTGGAGGCTGTAGGGGGAACCTGGAATGGAGCATTTTGAATGCCCTGGGGGCTGTAGGGGGAACCTGGAATGGAACATTTAGAATGCCCTGGGGGCTGTAGGGGGAACCTGGAATGGAACATTTTGAATGCCCTGGGGGCTGTAGGGGGAACCTGGAATGGAGCATTTTGTGTGCTCTGGGGGCTGTAGGGGGTACCTGGAATTGAACATTTAGAATGCCCTGGGGGCTGTAGGGGGAACCTGGAATGGAACATTTTGAATGCCCTGGGGGCTGTAGGGGGAACCTGGAATGGAGCATTTTGAATGCGGGGGCTGTAGGGGAAACCCGGACTGGAGCATTTTGAATGCCCAGGGGGCTGAAGGGGGAACCTGGAATGGAGCATTTGGAATGCCCTGGGGGCTGTAGGGGGAACCTGGAATGGAACATTTAGAATGCCCTGGGGGCTGTAGGGGGAACCTGGATTGGAGCATTTTGAATAACCTGGGGGCTGTAGGGGGAACCTGGAATGGAGCATTTTGTATGCTCTGGGGGCTGTAGGGGGAACCTGGAATGGAGCATTTTGTGTGCTCTGGGGGCTGTAGGGGGTACCTGGAATTGAACATTTAGAATGCCCTGGGGGCTGTAGGGGGAACCTGGAATGGAACATTTTGAATGCCCTGGGGGCTGTAGGGCGAACCTGGAATGGAGCATTTTGAATGCGGGGGCTGTAGGGGAAACCCGGACTGGAGCATTTTGAATGCCCTGGGGGCTGTAGGGGGAACCTGGAATGGAGCATTTGGAATGCCCTGGGGGCTGTAGGGGGAACCTGGAATGGAACACTTAGAATGCCCTGGGGGCTGTAGGGGGAACCTGGAATGGAGCATTTGGAATGCCCTGGGGGCTGTAGGGGGAACCTGGAATAGAACACTTAGATGATACTCAAGGCCCTGGGGGCTGTTGGGGGAACCTGGAATGGAACATTTAGAATGCCCTGGGGGCTGTAGGGGGAACCTGGAATGGAGCATTTGGAATGCCCTGGGGGCTGTAGGGGGAACCTGGAATGGAGCATTTTGAATGCCCTGGGGGCTGTATGGGGAACCTGGAATGGAACATTTTGAATGCCCTGGGGGCTGTAGGAGGAACCTGGAATGGAACATTTAGGAGATACTCAAGGCCCTGGGGGCTGTAGGGGGAACATGAAATGGAGCATTTTGAATGCCCTGGGGGCTGTAGGGGAAACCTGGACTGGAGCATTTTGAATGCCCTGGGGCTGTAGGGGGAACCTGGAATGGAACATATAGAATGCCCTGGGGGCTGTAGGGGGAACCTGGAATGGAGCATTTTGAATGCGGGGGCTGTAGGGGAAACCCGGACTGGAGCATTTTGAATGCCCTGGGGGCTGTAGGGGGAACCTGGAATGGAGCATTTGGAATGCCCTGGGGGCTGTAGGGGGAACCTGGAATGGAACACTTAGAATGCCCTGGGGGCTGTAGGGGGAACCTGGAATGGAGCATTTTCAATGCCCTGGGTGTTGTAGGGGGAACCTGGAATGGAGCATTTTGTATGCCCTGGGGGCTGTAGGGGGAATCTGGAATGGAGCATTTTGAATGCACTGGGGGCTGTAGGGGGAATCTGGAATGGAGCATTTTGAATGCCCTGGGTGTTGTAGGGGGAACCTGGAATGGAGCATTTTGTATGCCCTGGGGGCTGTAGGGGGAACCTGGAATGGAGCATTTTGAATGCTCTGGGTGCTGTAGGGGGAACCTTGAATGGAGCATTTTGAATGCCCTGGGGGCTGTAGGGGGAATCTGGAATGGAGCATTTTGAATGCACTGGGGGCTGTAGGGGGAATCTGGAATGGAGCATTTTGAATGCCCTGGGTGTTGTAGGGGGAACCTGGAATGGAGCATTTTGTATAACCTGGGGGCTGCAGGGGGAACCTGGAATGGAGCATTTTGAATGCCCTGGGTGCTGTAGGGGGAACCTGGAATGGAGCATTTTGAATGCCCTGGGGGCTGTAGGGGGAACCTGGAATGGAACATTTAGAATGCCCTGGGTGTTGTAGGGGGAACCTGGATTGGAGCATTTTGAATAACCTGGGGGCTGTAGGGGGAACCTGGAATGGAGCATTTTGTATGCACTGGGGGCTGTAGGGGGAACCTGGAATGGAGCATTTTGTGTGCTCTGGGGGCTGTAGGGGGTACCTGGAATTGAACATTTAGAATGCCCTGGGGGCTGTAGGGGGAACCTGGAATGGAGCATTTTGAATGCCCTGGAGGCTGTAGGGGGAACCTGGAATGGAGCATTTTGAATGCCCTGGAGGCTGTAGGGGGAACCTGGAATGGAGCATTTTGAATGCCCTGGGGGCTGTAGGGGGAACCTGGAATGGAACATTTAGAATGCCCTGGGGGCTGTAGGGGGAACCTGGAATGGAACATTTTGAATGCCCTGGGGGCTGTAGGGGGAACCTGGAATGGAGCATTTTGTGTGCTCTGGGGGCTGTAGGGGGTACCTGGAATTGAACATTTAGAATGCCCTGGGGGCTGTAGGGGGAACCTGGAATGGAACATTTTGAATGCCCTGGGGGCTGTAGGGGGAACCTGGAATGGAGCATTTTGAATGCGGGGGCTGTAGGGGAAACCCGGACTGGAGCATTTTGAATGCCCAGGGGGCTGAAGGGGGAACCTGGAATGGAGCATTTGGAATGCCCTGGGGGCTGTAGGGGGAACCTGGAATGGAACATTTAGAATGCCCTGGGGGCTGTAGGGGGAACCTGGATTGGAGCATTTTGAATAACCTGGGGGCTGTAGGGGGAACCTGGAATGGAGCATTTTGTATGCTCTGGGGGCTGTAGGGGGATCCTGGAATGGAGCATTTTGTGTGCTCTGGGGGCTGTAGGGGGTACCTGGAATTGAACATTTAGAATGCCCTGGGGGCTGTAGGGGGAACCTGGAATGGAACATTTTGAATGCCCTGGGGGCTGTAGGGCGAACCTGGAATGGAGCATTTTGAATGCGGGGGCTGTAGGGGAAACCCGGACTGGAGCATTTTGAATGCCCTGGGGGCTGTAGGGGGAACCTGGAATGGAGCATTTGGAATGCCCTGGGGGCTGTAGGGGGAACCTGGAATGGAACACTTAGAATGCCCTGGGGGCTGTAGGGGGAACCTGGAATGGAGCATTTGGAATGCCCTGGGGGCTGTAGGGGGAACCTGGAATAGAACACTTAGATGATACTCAAGGCCCTGGGGGCTGTTGGGGGAACCTGGAATGGAACATTTAGAATGCCCTGGGGGCTGTAGGGGGAACCTGGAATGGAGCATTTGGAATGCCCTGGGGGCTGTAGGGGGAACCTGGAATGGAGCATTTTGAATGCCCTGGGGGCTGTATGGGGAACCTGGAATGGAACATTTTGAATGCCCTGGGGGCTGTAGGAGGAACCTGGAATGGAACATTTAGGAGATACTCAAGGCCCTGGGGGCTGTAGGGGGAACATGAAATGGAGCATTTTGAATGCCCTGGGGGCTGTAGGGGAAACCTGGACTGGAGCATTTTGAATGCCCTGGGGCTGTAGGGGGAACCTGGAATGGGAACATATAGAATGCCCTGGGGGCTGTAGGGGGAACCTGGAATGGAGCATTTTGAATGCGGGGGCTGTAGGGGAAACCCGGACTGGAGCATTTTGAATGCCCTGGGGGCTGTAGGGGGAACCTGGAATGGAGCATTTGGAATGCCCTGGGGGCTGTAGGGGGAACCTGGAATGGAACACTTAGAATGCCCTGGGGGCTGTAGGGGGAACCTGGAATGGAGCATTTGGAAAGCCCTGGGGGCTGTAGGGGGAACCTGGAATAGAGCATTTTGTATGCTCTGGGGGCTGTAGGGGGAACCTGGAATGGAGCATTTTGTGTGCTCTGGGGGCTGTAGGGGGTACCTGGAATTGAACATTTAGAATGCCCTGGGGGCTGTAGGGGGATCCTGGAATGGAGCATTTGGAATGCCCTGGGGGCTGTAGGGGGAACCTGGAATGGAACATTTAGAATGCCCTGGGGGCTGTAGGGGGAACCTGGATTGGAGCATTTTGAATAACCTGGGGGCTGTAGGGGGAACCTGGAATGGAGCATTTTGTATGCTCTGGGGGGCTGTAGGGGGAACCTGGAATGGAGCATTTTGTGTGCTCTGGGGGCTGTAGGGGGTACCTGGAATTGAACATTTAGAATGCCCTGGGGGCTGTAGGGGGAACCTGGAATGGAATATTTTGAATGCCCTGGGGGCTGTAGGGGGAACCTGGAATGGAGCATTTTGAATGCGGGGGCTGTAGGGGAAACCCGGACTGGAGCATTTTGAATGCCCTGGGGGCTGTAGGGGGAACCTGGAATGGAGCATTTGGAATGCCCTGGGGGCTGTAGGGGGAACCTGGAATGGAACACTTAGAATGCCCTGGGGGCTGTAGGGGGAACCTGGAATGGAGCATTTGGAATGCCCTGGGGGCTGTAGGGGGAACCTGGAATAGAACACTTAGATGATACTCAAGGCCCTGGGGGCTGTTGGGGGAACCTGGAATGGAACATTTAGAATGCCCTGGGGGCTGTAGGGGGAACCTGGAATGGAGCATTTTGAATGCGGGGGCTGTAGGGGAAACCCGGACTGGAGCATTTTGAATGCCCTGGGGGCTGTAGGGGGAACCTGGAATGGAGCATTTGGAATGCCCTGGGGGCTGTAGGGGGAACCTGGAATGGAACACTTAGAATGCCCTGGGGGCTGTAGGGGGAACCTGGAATGGAGCATTTGGAATGCCCTGGGGGCTGTAGGGGGAACCTGGAATAGAACACTTAGATGATACTCAAGGCCCTGGGGGCTGTTGGGGGAACCTGGAATGGAACATTTAGAATGCCCTGGGGGCTGTAGGGGGAACCTGGAATGGAGCATTTGGAATGCCCTGGGGGCTGTAGGGGGAACCTGGAATGGAGCATTTAGAATGCCCTGGGGGCTGTATGGGGAACCTGGAATGGAACATTTTGAATGCCCTGGGGGCTGTAGGAGGAACCTGGAATGGAACATTTAGGAGATACTCAAGGCCCTGGGGGCTGTAGGGGGAACATGGAATGGAGCATTTTGAATGCCCTGGGGGCTGTAGGGGAAACCTGGACTGGAGCATTTTGAATGCCCTGGGGGCTGTAGGGGGAACCTGGAATGGAACATATAGAATGCCCTGGGGGCTGTAGGGGGAACCTGGAATGGAGCATTTTGAATGCGGGGGCTGTAGGGGAAACCCGGACTGGAGCATTTTGAATGCCCTGGGGGCTGTAGGGGGAACCTGGAATGGAGCATTTGGAATGCCCTGGGGGCTGTAGGGGGAACCTGGAATGGAACACTTAGAATGCCCTGGGGGCTGTAGGGGGAACCTGGAATGGAGCATTTGGAATGCCCTGGGGGCTGTAGGGGGAACCTGGAATAGAACACTTAGATGATACTCAAGGCCCTGGGGGCTGTTGGGGGAACCTGGAATGGAACATTTAGAATGCCCTGGGGGCTGTAGGGGGAACCTGGTATGGAGCATTTAGAATGCCCTGGGGGCTGTATGGGGAACCTGGAATGGAACATTTTGAATGCCCTGGGGGCTGTAGGAGGAACCTGGAATGGAACATTTAGGAGATACTCAAGGCCCTGGGGGCTGTAGGGGGAACATGGAATGGAGCATTTTGAATGCCCTGGGGGCTGTAGGGGGAACCTGGAATGGAACACTTAGATGATACTCAAGGCCCTGGGGATGTTAGGGGGAACCTGGAATGGAACATTTAGAATGCCCTGGGGGCTGTAGGGGGAACCTGGAATGGAGCATTTGGAATGCCCTGGGGGCTGTAGGGGGAACCTGGAATGGAGCATTTAGAATGCCCTGGGGGCTGTAAGGGGAACCTGGAATGGAGCATTTGGAATGCCCTGGGGGCTGTAGGGGGAACCTGGAATGGAACATTTAGAATGCCCTGGGGGCTGTAGGGGGAACCTGGAATGGAGCATTTAGAATGCCCTGGGGGCTGTAGGGGAAACCTGGACTGGAGCATTTTGAATGCCCTGGGGGCTGTAGGCGGAACCTGGAATGGAGCATTTTGAATGCCCTGGGGGCTGTAGGGGGAACCTGGAATGGAACATATAGAATTCCCTGGGGGCTGTAGGGGGAACCTGGAATGGAGCATTTAGAATGCCCTGGGGGCTGTAGGGGAAACCTGGACTGGAGCATTTTGAATGCCCTGGGGGCTGTAGGGGGAACCTGGAATGGAGCATTTTGAATGCCCTGGGGGCTGTAGGGGGAACCTGGAATGGAACATATAGAATTCCCTGGGGGCTGTAGGGGGAACCTGGAATGGAACACTTAGATGATACTCAAGGCCCTGGGGATGTTAGGGGGAACCTGGAATGGAACATTTAGAATGCCCTGGGGGCTGTAGGGGGAACCTGGAATGGAGCATTTGGAATGCCCTGGGGGCTGTAGGGGGAACCTGGAATGGAGCATTTAGAATGCCCTGGGGGCTGTAGGGGGAACCTGGAATGGAGCATTTGGAATGCCCTGGGGGCTGTAGGGGGTACCTGGAATGGAACATTTAGAATGCCCTGGGGGCTGTAGGGGGAACCTGGAATGGAGCATTTAGAATGCCCTGGGGGCTGTAGGGGAAACCTGGACTGGAGCATTTTGAATGCCCTGGGGGCTGTAGGGGGAACCTGGAATGGAGCATTTTGAATGCCCTGGGGGCTGTAAGGGGAACCTGGAATGGAGCATTTGGAATGCCCTGGGGGCTGTAGGGGGAACCTGGAATGGAACACTTAGAATGCCCTGGGGGCTGTAGGGGGAACCTGGAATGGAGCATTTGGAATGCCCTGGGGGCTGTAGGGGGAACCTGGAATGGAGCATTTGGAATGCCCTGGGGGCTGTAGGGGGAACCTGGAATGGAGCATTTAGAATGCCCTGGGGGCTGTATGGGGAACCTGGAATGGAACATTTTGAATGCCCTGGGGGCTGTAGGAGGAACCTGGAATGGAACATTTAGGAGATACTCAAGGCCCTTGGGGCTGTTGGGGGAACCTGGAATGGAACATTTAGAATGCCCTGGGGGCTGTAGGGGGAACCTGGAATGGAGCATTTGGAATGCCCTGGGGGCTGTAGGGGGAACCTGGAATGGAGCATTTAGAATGCCCTGGGGGCTGTATGGGGAACCTGGAATGGAACATTTTGAATGCCCTGGGGGCTGTAGGAGGAACCTGGAATGGAACATTTAGGAGATACTCAAGGCCCTGGGAGCTGTAGGGGGAACCTGGAATGGAACATATAGAATGCCCTGGGGGCTGTAGGGGGAACCTGGAATGGAGCATTTTGAATGCGGGGGCTGTAGGGGAAACCCGGACTGGAGCATTTTGAATGCCCTGGGGGCTGTAGGGGGAACCTGGAATGGAGCATTTGGAATGCCCTGGGGGCTGTAGGGGGAACCTGGAATGGAACACTTAGAATGCCCTGGGGGCTGTAGGGGGAACCTGGAATGGAGCATTTGGAATGCCCTGGGGGCTGTAGGGGGAACCTGGAATAGAACACTTAGATGATACTCAAGGCCCTGGGGGCTGTTGGGGGAACCTGGAATGGAACATTTAGAATGCCCTGGGGGCTGTAGGGGGAACCTGGAATGGAGCATTTAGAATGCCCTGGGGGCTGTATGGGGAACCTGGAATGGAACATTTTGAATGCCCTGGGGGCTGTAGGAGGAACCTGGAATGGAACATTTAGGAGATACTCAAGGCCCTGGGGGCTGTAGGGGGAACATGGAATGGAGCATTTTGAATGCCCTGGGGGCTGTAGGGGGAACCTGGAATGGAACACTTAGATGATACTCAAGGCCCTGGGGATGTTAGGGGGAACCTGGAATGGAACATTTAGAATGCCCTGGGGGCTGTAGGGGGAACCTGGAATGGAGCATTTGGAATGCCCTGGGGGCTGTAGGGGGAACCTGGAATGGAGCATTTAGAATGCCCTGGGGGCTGTAGGGGGAACCTGGAATGGAGCATTTGGAATGCCCTGGGGGCTGTAGGGGGAACCTGGAATGGAACATTTAGAATGCCCTGGGGGCTGTAGGGGGAACCTGGAATGGAGCATTTAGAATGCCCTGGGGGCTGTAGGGGAAACCTGGACTGGAGCATTTTGAATGCCCTGGGGGCTGTAGGGGGAACCTGGAATGGAGCATTTTGAATGCCCTGGGGGCTGTAGGGGGAACCTGGAATGGAACATATAGAATTCCCTGGGGGCTGTAGGGGGAACCTGGAATGGAGCATTTAGAATGCCCTGGGGGCTGTAGGGGAAACCTGGACTGGAGCATTTTGAATGCCCTGGGGGCTGTAGGGGGAACCTGGAATGGAGCATTTTGAATGCCCTGGGGGCTGTAGGGGGAACCTGGAATGGAACATATAGAATTCCCTGGGGGCTGTAGGGGGAACCTGGAATGGAACACTTAGATGATACTCAAGGCCCTGGGGATGTTAGGGGGAACCTGGAATGGAACATTTAGAATGCCCTGGGGGCTGTAGGGGGAACCTGGAATGGAGCATTTGGAATGCCCTGGGGGCTGTAGGGGGAACCTGGAATGGAGCATTTAGAATGCCCTGGGGGCTGTAGGGGGAACCTGGAATGGAGCATTTGGAATGCCCTGGGGGCTGTAGGGGGAACCTGGAATGGAACATTTAGAATGCCCTGGGGGCTGTAGGGGGAACCTGGAATGGAGCATTTAGAATGCCCTGGGGGCTGTAGGGGAAACCTGGACTGGAGCATTTTGAATGCCCTGGGGGCTGTAGGGGGAACCTGGAATGGAGCATTTTGAATGCCCTGGGGGCTGTAGGGGGAACCTGGAATGGAGCATTTGGAATGCCCTGGGGGCTGTAGGGGGAACCTGGAATGGAACACTTAGAATGCCCTGGGGGCTGTAGGGGGAACCTGGAATGGAGCATTTGGAATGCCCTGGGGGCTGTAGGGGGAACCTGGAATAGAACACTTAGATGATACTCAAGGCCCTGGGGGCTGTTGGGGGAACCTGGAATGGAACATTTAGAATGCCCTGGGGGCTGTAGGGGGAACCTGGAATGGAGCATTTGGAATGCCCTGGGGGCTGTAGGGGGAACCTGGAATGGAGCATTTAGAATGCCCTGGGGGCTGTATGGGGAACCTGGAATGGAACATTTTGAATGCCCTGGGGGCTGTAGGAGGAACCTGGAATGGAACATTTAGGAGATACTCAAGGCCCTTGGGGCTGTAGGGGGAACATGGAATGGAGCATTTTGAATGCCCTGGGGGCTGTAGGGGAAACCTGGACTGGAGCATTTTGAATGCCCTGGGGGCTGTAGGGGGAACCTGGAATGGAACACTTAGATGATACTCAAGGCCCTGAGGATGTTAGGGGGAACCTGGAATGGAACATTTAGAATGCCCTGGGGGCTGTAGGGGGAACCTGGAATGGAGCATTTGGAATGCCCTGGGGGCTGTAGGGGGAACCTGGAATGGAGCATTTAGAATGCCCCGGGGGCTGTAGGGGGAACCTGGAATGGAGCATTTGGAATGCCCTGGGGGCTGTAGGGGGAACCTGGAATGGAACATTTAGAATGCCCTGGGGGCTGTAGGGGGAACCTGGAATGGAGCATTTAGAATGCCCTGGGGGCTGTAGGGGAAACCTGGACTGGAGCATTTTGAATGCCCTGGGGGCTGTAGGGGGAACCTGGAATGGAACATTTAGAATGCCCTGGGGGCTGTAGGGGGAACCTGGAATAGAGCATTTTGAATGCCCTGGGTGTTGTAGGGGGAACCTGGAATGGAGCATTTTGTATGCCCTGGGGGCTGTAGGGGCAACCTGGAATGGAGCATTTTGTATGCCCTGGGGGCTGTAGGGGGAACCTGGAATGGAGCATTTTCAATGCCCTGGGTGTTGTAGGGGGAACCTGGAATGGAGCATTTTGTATGCCCTGGGGGCTGTAGGGGGAACCTGGAATGGAGCATTTTGAATGCCCTAGGTGCTGTAGGGGGAACCTGGAATGCCCTGGGTGTTGTAGGGGGAACCTAGAATGGAGCATTTTGTGTGCCCTGGGGGCTGTAGGGGGAACCTGGAATGGAGCATTTTGAATGCCCTGGGTGTTGTAGGGGGAACCTGGAATGGAGCATTTGGAATGCCCTGGGGGCTGTAGGGGGAACCTGGAATGGAGCATTTAGAATGCCCCGGGGGCTGTAGGGGGAACCTGGAATGGAGCATTTAGAATGCCCTGGGGGCTGTAGGGGGAACCTGGAATGGAGCATTTAGAATGCCCTGGGGGCTGTAGGGGAAACCTGGACTGGAGCATTTTGAATGCCCTGGGGGCTGTAGGGGGAACCTGGAATGGAACATTTAGAATGCCCTGGGGGCTGTAGGGGGAACCTGGAATGGAGCATTTTGAATGCCCTGGGTGTTGTAGGGGGACCTGGAATGGAGCATTTTGTATGCCCTGGGGGCTGTAGGGGCAACCTGGAATGGAGCATTTTGTATGCCCTGGGGGCTGTAGGGGGAACCTGGAATGGAGCATTTTCAATGCCCTGGGTGTTGTAGGGGGAACCTGGAATGGAGCATTTTGTATGCCCTGGGGGCTGTAGGGGGAACCTGGAATGGAGCATTTTGAATGCCCTAGGTGCTGTAGGGGGAACCTGGAATGCCCTGGGTGTTGTAGGGGGAACCTAGAATGGAGCATTTTGTATGCCCTGGGGGCTGTAGGGGGAACCTGGAATGGAGCATTTTGAATGCCCTGGGTGTTGTAGGGGGAACCTGGAATGGAGCATTTTGTATGCCCTGGGGGCTGTAGGGGGAACCTGGAATGGAGCATTTTGAATGCCCTGGGTGTTGTAGGGGAACCTGGAATGGAACATTTTGAATGCCCTGGGTGTTGTAGGGGGAGCCTGGAATGGAGCATTTTGTATGCCCTGGGGGCTGTAGGGGGAACCTGGAATGGAGCATTTTGAATGCCCTGGGGGCTGTAGGGGGAACCTGGAATGGAGCATTTAGAATGCCCTGGGGGCTGTAGGGGGAACCTGGAACGGAACATTTAGAATGCCCTGGGGGCTGTAGTGGGAACCTGGAATTGAGTATTTAGAAGATACTCAAGGCCCTGGGGGCTGTAGGGGGAACCTGGAATGGAACACTTAGATGATACTCAAGGCCCTGGGGGATGTAGGGGGAACCTGGAATGGAGCATTTGGAATGCCCTGGGGGCTGTAGGGGGAACCTGGAATGGAGCATTTAGAATGCCCTGGGGGCTGTACGGGGAACCTGGAATGGAACATTTTGAATGCCCTGGGGGCTGTAGGGGAAACCTGGACTGGTGCATTTTCAATGCCCTGGGGGCTGTAGGGGGAACCTGGAATGGAGCATTTTGAATGCCCTGGGGGCTGTAGGGGGAACCTGGAATGGAACATTTAGAATGCCCTGGGGGCTGTAGGGGGAACCTGGAATGGAGCATTTGGAATGCCCTGGGGCTGTAGGGGGAACCTGGAATGGAGCATTTTGAATGCCCTGGGGGCTGTAGAGGGAACCTGGAATGGAGCATTTAGAATGCCCTGGGGGCTGTAGGGGGAACCTGCAATGGAGCATTTAGAATGCCCTGGGGGCTGTAGGGGGAACCTGCGATGGAACATTTAGAATGCCCTGGGGGCTGTAGGGGGAACCTGGAATTGAGTATTTAGAAGATACTCAAGGCCCTGGGGGCTGTAGAGGGATCCTGGAGTGGAGCATTTTGAATGCCCTGGGTGTTGTAGGGGGAACCTGGAATGGAGCATTTTGAATTCCCTGGGGGCTGTAGGGGGAACTTGGAATGGAACATTTAGAATGCCCTGGGGGCTGTAGGGGGAACCTGGAATGGAACATTTAGAATGCCCTGGGGGCTGTTGGGGGAACCTGGAATGGAGCATTTGGAATGCCCTGGGGGCTGTAGGGGGAACCTGGAATGGAGCATTTGGAATGCCCTGGGGGCTGTAGGGGGAACCTGGAATGCCCTGGGTGTTGTAGGGGGAACCTAGAATGGAGCATTTTGTATGCCCTGGGGGCTGTAGGGGGAACCCGGAATGGAGCATTTTGGATGCCCTGGGTGTTGTAGGGGGAACCTGGAATGGAGCATTTTGTATGCCCTGGGGGCTGTAGGGGGAACCTGGAATGGAGCATTTTGAATGCCCTGGGTGTTGTAGGGGGAACCTGGAAAGGAGCATTTTGAATGCCCTGGGTGTTGTAGGGGGAGCCTGGAATGGAGCATTTTGTATGCCCTGGGGGCTGTAGGGGGAACCTGGAATGGAGCATTTTGAATGCCCTGGGGGCTGTAGGGGGAACCTGGAATGGAACATTTAGAATGCCCTGGGGGCTGTAGGGGGAACCTGGAATGGAACATTTAGAATGCCCTGGGGGCTGTTGGGGGAACCTGGAATGGAGCATTTGGAATGCCCTGGGGGCTGTAGGGGGAACCTGGAATGGAGCATTTGGAATGCCCTGGGGGCTGTAGGGGGAACCTGGAATGCCCTGGGTGTTGTAGGGGGAACCTAGAATGGAGCATTTTGTATGCCCTGGGGGCTGTAGGTGGAACCCGGAATGGAGCATTTTGAATGCCCTGGGTGTTGTAGGGGGAACCTGGAATGGAGCATTTTGTATGCCCTGGGGGCTGTAGGGGGAACCTGGAATGGAGCATTTTGAATGCCCTGGGTGTTGTAGGGGGAACCTGGAATGGAGCATTTTGAATGCCCTGGGTGTTGTAGGGGGAGCCTGGAATGGAGCATTTTGTATGCCCTGGGGGCTGTAGGGGGAACCTGGAATGGAGCATTTTGAATGCCCTGGGGGCTGTAGGGGGAACCTGGAATGGAGCATTTAGAATGCCCTGGGGGCTGTAGGGGGAACCTGGAATGGAGCATTTTGTATGCCCTGGGGGCTGTAGGGGGAACCTGGAATGGAGAATTTTGAATGCCCTGGGGGCTGTAGGGGGAACCTGGAATGGAGAATTTTGAATGCCCTGGGGGCTGTAGAGGGAACCTGGAATGGAGCATTTAGAATGCCCTGGGGGCTGTAGGGGGAACCTGCAATGGAGCATTTAGAATGCCCTGGGGGCTGTAGGGGGAACCTGCAATGGAACATTTAGAATGCCCTGGGGGCTGTAGGGGGAACCTGGAATTGAGTATTTAGAAGATACTCAAGGCCCTGGGGGCTGTAGAGGGATCCTGGAGTGGAGCATTTTGAATGCCCTGGGTGTTGTAGGGGGAACCTGGAATGGAGCATTTTGAATTCCCTGGGGGCTGTAGGGGGAACCTGGAATGGAACATTTAGAATGCCCTGGGGGCTGTAGGGGGAACCTGGAATGGAACATTTAGAATGCCCTGGGGGCTGTAGGGGGAACCTGGAATGGAGCATTTGGAATGCCCTGGGGCTGTAGGGGGAACCTGGAATGGAGCATTTTGAATGCCCTGGGGGCTGTAGAGGGAACCTGGAATGGAGCATTTAGAATGCCCTGGGGGCTGTAGGGGGAACCTGCAATGGAGCATTTAGAATGCCCTGGGGGCTGTAGGGGGAACCTGCGATGGAACATTTAGAATGCCCTGGGGGCTGTAGGGGGAACCTGGAATTGAGTATTTAGAAGATACTCAAGGCCCTGGGGGCTGTAGAGGGATCCTGGAGTGGAGCATTTTGAATGCCCTGGGTGTTGTAGGGGGAACCTGGAATGGAGCATTTTGAATTCCCTGGGGGCTGTAGGGGGAACTTGGAATGGAACATTTAGAATGCCCTGGGGGCTGTAGGGGGAACCTGGAATGGAACATTTAGAATGCCCTGGGGGCTGTTGGGGGAACCTGGAATGGAGCATTTGGAATGCCCTGGGGGCTGTAGGGGGAACCTGGAATGGAGCATTTGGAATGCCCTGGGGGCTGTAGGGGGAACCTGGAATGCCCTGGGTGTTGTAGGGGGAACCTAGAATGGAGCATTTTGTATGCCCTGGGGGCTGTAGGTGGAACCCGGAATGGAGCATTTTGAATGCCCTGGGTGTTGTAGGGGGAACCTGGAATGGAGCATTTTGTATGCCCTGGGGGCTGTAGGGGGAACCTGGAATGGAGCATTTTGAATGCCCTGGGTGTTGTAGGGGGAACCTGGAATGGAGCATTTTGAATGCCCTGGGTGTTGTAGGGGGAGCCTGGAATGGAGCATTTTGTATGCCCTGGGGGCTGTAGGGGGAACCTGGAATGGAGCATTTTGAATGCCCTGGGGGCTGTAGGGGGAACCTGGAATGGAGCATTTGGAATGCCCTGGGGGCTGTAAGGGGAACCTGGAATGGAACATTTAGAATGCCCTGGAGGCTGTAGGGAGAACCTGGAATGTAGCATTTTGAATGCCCTGGGGGCTGTAGGGGGAACCTGGAATGGAACATTTAGAATGCCCTGGGGGCTGTAGGGGGAACCTGGAATGGAGCATTTTGTATGCCCTGGGGGCTGTAGGGGGAACCTGGAATGGAGCATTTTGAATGCCCTGGGGGCTGTAGAGGGAACCTGGAATGGAGCATTTAGAATGCCCTGGGGGCTGTAGGGGGAACCTGCAATGGAGCATTTAGAATGCCCTGGGGGCTGTAGGGGGAACCTGCAATGGAACATTTAGAATGCCCTGGGGGCTGTAGGGGGAACCTGGAATTGAGTATTTAGAAGATACTCAAGGCCCTGGGGGCTGTAGAGGGATCCTGGAGTGGAGCATTTTGAATGCCCTGGGTGTTGTAGGGGGAACCTGGAATGGAGCATTTTGTATACCCTTTGGGCTGTAGGGGGAACCTGGAATGGAACATTTAGAATGCCCTGGGGGCTGTAGGGGGAACCTGGAATGGAGCATTTTGAATGCCCTGGGGGCTGTAGGGGAAACCTGGACTGGAGCATTTTGAATGCCCTGGTGGCTGTAGGGGGAACCTGGAAGGGAACATTTAGAATGCCCTGGGGGCTGTAGGGGGAACCTGGAATGGAGCATTTTGAATGCCCTGGGGGCTGTAGGGGAAACCTGGACTGGAGCATTTTGAATGCCCTGGGTGTTGTAGGGGGAGCCTGGAATGGAGCATTTTGTATGCCCTGGGGGCTGTAGGGGGATCCTCGAATGGAGCATTTTGAATGCCCTGGGGGCTGTAGGGGGAACCTGGAATGGAGCATTTGGAATGCCCTGGGGGCTGTAAGGGGAACCTGGAATGGAACATTTAGAATGCCCTGGAGGCTGTAGGGAGAACCTGGAATGGAGCATTTTGAATGCCCTTGGGGCTGTAGGGAGAACCTGGAATGGAACACTTAGATGATACTCAAGGCCCTGGGGGCTTTAGGGGGAACCTGGAATGGAGCATTTGGAATGCCCTGGGTGTTGTAGGGGGAACCTGGAATGGAGCATTTTGTATGCCCTGGGGGCTGTAGGGGCAACCTGGAATGGAGCATTTTGTATGCCCTGGGGGCTGTAGGGGGAACCTGGAATGGAGCATTTTCAATGCCCTGGGTGTTGTAGGGGGAACCTGGAATGGAGCATTTTGTATGCCCTGGGGGCTGTAGGGGGAACCTGGAATGGAGCATTTTGAATGCCCTAGGTGCTGTAGGGGGAACCTGGAATGCCCTGGGTGTTGTAGGGGGAACCTAGAATGGAGCATTTTGTATGCCCTGGGGGCTGTAGGGGGAACCTGGAATGGAGCATTTTGAATGCCCTGGGTGTTGTAGGGGGAACCTGGAATGGAGCATTTTGTATGCCCTGGGGGCTGTAGGGGGAACCTGGAATGGAGCATTTTGAATGCCCTGGGTGTTGTAGGGGAACCTGGAATGGAACATTTTGAATGCCCTGGGTGTTGTAGGGGGAGCCTGGAATGGAGCATTTTGTATGCCCTGGGGGCTGTAGGGGGAACCTGGAATGGAGCATTTTGAATGCCCTGGGGGCTGTAGGGGGAACCTGGAATGGAGCATTTAGAATGCCCTGGGGGCTGTAGGGGGAACCTGGAACGGAACATTTAGAATGCCCTGGGGGCTGTAGTGGGAACCTGGAATTGAGTATTTAGAAGATACTCAAGGCCCTGGGGGCTGTAGGGGGAACCTGGAATGGAACACTTAGATGATACTCAAGGCCCTGGGGGCTGTAGGGGGAACCTGGAATGGAGCATTTGGAATGCCCTGGGGGCTGTAGGGGGAACCTGGAATGGAACATTTAGAATGCCCTGGGGGCTGTAGGGGGAACCTGGAATGGAGCATTTGGAATGCCCTGGGTGTTGTAGGGGGAACCTGGAATGGAGCATTTTGTATGCCCTGGGGGCTGTAGGGGCAACCTGGAATGGAGCATTTTGTATGCCCTGGGGGCTGTAGGGGGAACCTGGAATGGAGCATTTTCAATGCCCTGGGTGTTGTAGGGGGAACCTGGAATGGAGCATTTTGTATGCCCTGGGGGCTGTAGGGGGAACCTGGAATGGAGCATTTTGAATGCCCTAGGTGCTGTAGGGGGAACCTGGAATGCCCTGGGTGTTGTAGGGGGAACCTAGAATGGAGCATTTTGTATGCCCTGGGGGCTGTAGGGGGAACCTGGAATGGAGCATTTTGAATGCCCTGGGTGTTGTAGGGGGAACCTGGAATGGAGCATTTTGTATGCCCTGGGGGCTGTAGGGGGAACCTGGAATGGAGCATTTTGAATGCCCTGGGTGTTGTAGGGGAACCTGGAATGGAACATTTTGAATGCCCTGGGTGTTGTAGGGGGAGCCTGGAATGGAGCATTTTGTATGCCCTGGGGGCTGTAGGGGGAACCTGGAATGGAGCATTTTGAATGCCCTGGGGGCTGTAGGGGGAACCTGGAATGGAGCATTTAGAATGCCCTGGGGGCTGTAGGGGGAACCTGGAACGGAACATTTAGAATGCCCTGGGGGCTGTAGTGGGAACCTGGAATTGAGTATTTAGAAGATACTCAAGGCCCTGGGGGCTGTAGGGGGAACCTGGAATGGAACACTTAGATGATACTCAAGGCCCTGGGGGCTGTAGGGGGAACCTGGAATGGAGCATTTGGAATGCCCTGGGGGCTGTAGGGGGAACCTGGAATGGAGCATTTAGAATGCCCTGGGGGCTGTACGGGGAACCTGGAATGGAACATTTTGAATGCCCTGGGGGCTGTAGGGGAAACCTGGACTGGAGCATTTTCAATGCCCTGGGGGCTGTAGGGGGAACCTGGAATGGAACATTTAGATTGCCCTGGGTGTTGTAGGGGGAACCTGGAATGGAGCATTTTGTATGCCCTGGGGGCTGTAGGGGGAACCTGGAATGGAGCATTTTGAATGCCCTGGGTGCTGTAGGGGGAACCTGGAATGGAGCATTTTGAATGCCCTGGGGGCTGTAGGGGGAACCTGGAATGGAGCATTTAGAATGCCCTGGGGGCTGTACGGGGAACCTGGAATGGATCATTTTGAATGCCCTGGGGGCTGTAGGGGAAACCTGGACTGGAGCATTTTCAATGCCCTGGGGGCTGTAGGGGGAACCTGGAATGGAACATTTAGATTGCCCTGGGTGTTGTAGGGGGAACCTGGAATGGAGCATTTTGTATGCCCTGGGGGCTGTAGGGGGAACCTGGAATGGAGCATTTTGAATGCCCTGGGTGCTGTAGGGGGAACCTGGAATGGAGCATTTTGAATGCCCTGGGGGCTGTAGGGGGAACCTGGAATGGAACATTTAGAATGCCCTGGGGGCTGTAGGGGGAACCTGGAATGGAGCATTTGGAATGCCCTGGGTGTTGTAGGGGGAACCTGGAATGGAGCATTTTGTATGCCCTGGGGGCTGTAGGGGCAACCTGGAATGGAGCATTTTGTATGCCCTGGGGGCTGTAGGGGGAACCTGGAATGGAGCATTTTCAATGCCCTGGGTGTTGTAGGGGGAACCTGGAATGGAGCATTTTGTATGCCCTGGGGGCTGTAGGGGGAACCTGGAATGGAGCATTTTGAATGCCCTAGGTGCTGTAGGGGGAACCTGGAATGCCCTGGGTGTTGTAGGGGGAACCTAGAATGGAGCATTTTGTATGCCCTGGGGGCTGTAGGGGGAACCTGGAATGGAGCATTTTGAATGCCCTGGGTGTTGTAGGGGGAACCTGGAATGGAGCATTTTGTATGCCCTGGGGGCTGTAGGGGGAACCTGGAATGGAGCATTTTGAATGCCCTGGGTGTTGTAGGGGAACCTGGAATGGAACATTTTGAATGCCCTGGGTGTTGTAGGGGGAGCCTGGAATGGAGCATTTTGTATGCCCTGGGGGCTGTAGGGGGAACCTGGAATGGAGCATTTTGAATGCCCTGGGGGCTGTAGGGGGAACCTGGAATGGAGCATTTAGAATGCCCTGGGGGCTGTAGGGGGAACCTGGAACGGAACATTTAGAATGCCCTGGGGGCTGTAGTGGGAACCTGGAATTGAGTATTTAGAAGATACTCAAGGCCCTGGGGGCTGTAGGGGGAACCTGGAATGGAACACTTAGATGATACTCAAGGCCCTGGGGGCTGTAGGGGGAACCTGGAATGGAGCATTTAGAATGCCCTGGGGGCTGTACGGGGAACCTGGAATGGAACATTTTGAATGCCCTGGGGGCTGTAGGGGAAACCTGGACTGGAGCATTTTCAATGCCCTGGGGGCTGTAGGGGGAACCTGGAATGGAACATTTAGATTGCCCTGGGTGTTGTAGGGGGAACCTGGAATGGAGCATTTTGTATGCCCTGGGGGCTGTAGGGGGAACCTGGAATGGAGCATTTTGAATGCCCTGGGTGCTGTAGGGGGAACCTGGAATGGAGCATTTTGAATGCCCTGGGGGCTGTAGGGGGAACCTGGAATGGAACATTTAGAATGCCCTGGGGGCTGTAGGGGGAACCTGCAATGGAGCATTTAGAATGCCCTGGGGGCTGTAGGGGGAACCTGCAATGGAACATTTAGAATGCCCTGGGGGCTGTAGGGGGAACCTGGAATGGAGCATTTTGAATTCCCTGGGGGCTGTAGGGGGAACCTGGAATGGAACATTTAGAATGCCCTGGGGGCTGTAGGGGGAACCTGGAATGGAACATTTAGAATGCCCTGGGGGCTGTTGGGGGAATCTGGAATGGAGCATTTTGAATTCCCTGGGGGCTGTAGGGGGAACCTGGAATGGAACATTTAGAATGCCCTGGGGGCTGTAGGGGGAACCTGGAATGGAACATTTAGAATGCCCTGGGGGCTGTTGGGGGAACCTGGAATGGAGCATTTGGAATGCCCTGGGGGCTGTAGGGGGAACCTGGAATGGAGCATTTGGAATGCCCTGGGGGCTGTAGGGGGAACCTGGAATGCCCTGGGTGTTGTAGGGGGAACCTAGAATGGAGCATTTTGTATGCCCTGGGGGCTGTAGGGGGAACCCGGAATGGAGCATTTTGAATGCCCTGGGTGTTGTAGGGGGAACCTGGAATGGAGCATTTTGTATGCCCTGGGGGCTGTAGGGGGAACCTGGAATGGAGCATTTTGAATGCCCTGGGTGTTGTAGGGGGAACCAGGAATGGAGCATTTTGAATGCCCTGGGTGTTGTAGGGGGAGCCTGGAATGGAGCATTTTGTATGCCCTGGGGGCTGTAGGGGGAACCTGGAATGGAGCATTTTGAATGCCCTGGGGGCTGTAGGGAGAACCTGGAATGGAACACTTAGATGATACTCAAGGCCCTGGGGGCTTTAGGGGGAACCTGGAATGGAGCATTTGGAATGCCCTGGGGGCTGTAGGGGGAACCTGGAATGGAGCATTTAGAATGCCCTGGGGGCTGTACGGGGAACCTGGAATGGAACATTTTGAATGCCCTGCGGGCTGTAGGGGAAACCTGGACTGGAGCATTTTCAATGCCCTGGGGGCTGTAGGGGGAACCTGGAATGGAACATTTAGATTGCCCTGGGTGTTGTAGGGGGAACCTGGAATGGAGCATTTTGTATGCCCTGGGGGCTGTAGGGGGAACCTGGAATGGAGCATTTTGAATGCCCTGGGGGCTGTAGGGGGAACCTGGAATGGAGCATTTGGAATGCCCTGGGGCTGTAGGGGGAACCTGGAATGGAGCATTTAGAATGCCCTGGGGGCTGTATGGGGAACCTGGAATGGAACATTTTGAATGTCCTGGGGGCTGTAGGAGGAACCTGGAATGGAGCATTTGGAATGCCCTGGGGGCTGTAGGGGGAACCTGGAATGGAGCATTTAGAATGCCCTGGGGGCTGTATGGGGAACCTGGAATGGAACATTTTGAATGCCCTGGGGGCTGTAGGAGGAACCTGGAATGGAACATTTAGGAGATACTCAAGGCCCTGGGGGCTGTAGGGGGAACATGGAATGGAGCATTTTGAATGCCCTGGGGGCTGTAGGGGAAACCTGGACTGGAGCATTTTGAATGCCCTGGGCGCTGTAGGGGGAACCTGGAATGGAACATATAGAATGCCCTGGGGGCTGTAGGGGGAACCTGGAATGGAACACTTAGATGATACTCAAGGCCCTGGGGATGTTAGGGGGAACCTGGAATGGAACATTTAGAATGCCCTGGGGGCTGTAGGGGGAACCTGGAATGGAGCATTTGGAATGCCCTGGGGGCTGTAGGGGGAACCTGGAATGGAGCATTTAGAATGCCCTGGGGGCTGTAGGGGGAACCTGGAATGGAGCATTTGGAATGCCCTGGGGGCTGTAGGGGGAACCTGTAATGGAACATTTAGAATGCCCTGGGGGCTGTAGGGGGAACCTGGAATGGAGCATTTAGAATGCCCTGGGGGCTGTAGTGGAAACCTGGACTGGAGCATTTTGAATGCCCTGGGGGCTGTAGGTGGAACCTGGAATGGAACATTTAGAATGCCCTGGGGGCTGTTGGGGGAATCTGGAATGGAGCATTTTGAATTCCCTGGGGGCTGTAGGGGGAACCTGGAATGGAACATTTAGAATGCCCTGGGGGCTGTAGGGGGAACCTGGAATGGAACATTTAGAATGCCCTGGGGGCTGTTGGGGGAACCTGGAATGGAGCATTTGGAATGCCCTGGGGGCTGTAGGGGGAACCTGGAATGGAGCATTTGGAATGCCCTGGGGGCTGTAGGGGGAACCTGGAATGCCCTGGGTGTTGTAGGGGGAACCTAGAATGGAGCATTTTGTATGCCCTGGGGGCTGTAGGGGGAACCCGGAATGGAGCATTTTGAATGCCCTGGGTGTTGTAGGGGGAACCTGGAATGGAGCATTTTGTATGCCCTGGGGGCTGTAGGGGGAACCTGGAATGGAGCATTTAGAATGCCCTGGGTGTTGTAGGGGGAACCAGGAATGGAGCATTTTGAATGCCCTGGGTGTTGTAGGGGGAGCCTGGAATGGAGCATTTTGTATGCCCTGGGGGCTGTAGGGGGAACCTGGAATGGAGCATTTTGAATGCCCTGGGGGCTGTAGGGAGAACCTGGAATGGAACACTTAGATGATACTCAAGGCCCTGGGGGCTTTAGGGGGAACCTGGAATGGAGCATTTGGAATGCCCTGGGGGCTGTAGGGGGAACCTGGAATGGAGCATTTAGAATGCCCTGGGGGCTGTACGGGGAACCTGGAATGGAACATTTTGAATGCCCTGCGGGCTGTAGGGGAAACCTGGACTGGAGCATTTTCAATGCCCTGGGGGCTGTAGGGGGAACCTGGAATGGAACATTTAGATTGCCCTGGGTGTTGTAGGGGGAACCTGGAATGGAGCATTTTGTATGCCCTGGGGGCTGTAGGGGGAACCTGGAATGGAGCATTTTGAATGCCCTGGGGGCTGTAGGGGGAACCTGGAATGGAGCATTTGGAATGCCCTGGGGGCTGTAGGGGGAACCTGGAATGGAGCATTTAGAATGCCCTGGGGGCTGTATGGGGAACCTGGAATGGAACATTTTGAATGTCCTGGGGGCTGTAGGAGGAACCTGGAATGGAGCATTTGGAATGCCCTGGGGGCTGTAGGGGGAACCTGGAGTGGAGCATTTAGAATGCCCTGGGGGCTGTATGGGGAACCTGGAATGGAACATTTTGAATGCCCTGGGGGCTGTAGGAGGAACCTGGAATGGAACATTTAGGAGATACTCAAGGCCCTGGGGGCTGTAGGGGGAACATGGAATGGAGCATTTTGAATGCCCTGGGGGCTGTAGGGGAAACCTGGACTGGAGCATTTTGAATGCCCTGGGCGCTGTAGGGGGAACCTGGAATGGAACATATAGAATGCCCTGGGGGCTGTAGGGGGAACCTGGAATGGAACACTTAGATGATACTCAAGGCCCTGGGGATGTTAGGGGGAACCTGGAATGGAACATTTAGAATGCCCTGGGGGCTGTAGGGGGAACCTGGAATGGAGCATTTGGAATGCCCTGGGGGCTGTAGGGGGAACCTGGAATGGAGCATTTAGAATGCCCTGGGGGCTGTAGGGGGAACCTGGAATGGAGCATTTGGAATGCCCTGGGGGCTGTAGGGGGAACCTGTAATGGAACATTTAGAATGCCCTGGGGGCTGTAGGGGGAACCTGGAATGGAGCATTTAGAATGCCCTGGGGGCTGTAGTGGAAACCTGGACTGGAGCATTTTGAATGCCCTGGGGGCTGTAGGTGGAACCTGGAATGGAACATTTAGAATGCCCTGGGGGCTGTAGGGGGAACCTGGAATGGAGCATTTTGAATGCCCTGGGTGTTGTAGGGGGAACCTGGAATGGAGCATTTTGAATGCCCTGGGGGCTGTAGGGGCAACCTGGAATGGAGCATTTTGTATGCCCTGGGGGCTGTAGGGGGAGCCTGGAATGGAGCATTTTGTATGTCCTGGGGGCTGTAGGGGGAACCTGGAATGGAGAATTTTGAATGCCCTGGGGGCTGTATGGGGAACCTGGAATGGAGCATTTAGAATGCCCGGGGGGCTGTAGGGGGAACCTGGAACGGAACATTTAGAATGCCCTGGGGGCTGTAGTGGGAACCTGGAATTGAGTATTTAGAAGATACTCAAGGCCCTGGGGGCTGTAGGGGGAACCTGGAATGGAACACTTAGATGATACTCAAGGCCCTGGGGGCTGTAGGGGGAACCTGGAATGGAGCATTTTGAATGCCCTGGGGGCTGTAGGGGAAACCTGGACTGGAGCATTTTGAATGCCCTGGTGGCTGTAGGGGGAACCTGGAAGGGAACATTTAGAATGCCCTGGGGGCTGTAGGGGGAACCTGGAATGGAGCATTTTGAATGCCCTGGGGGCTGTAGGGGAAACCTGGACTGGAGCATTTTGAATGCCCTGGGTGTTGTAGGGGGAGCCTGGAATGGAGCATTTTGTATGCCCTGGGGGCTGTAGGGGGATCCTCGAATGGAGCATTTTGAATGCCCTGGGGGCTGTAGGGGGAACCTGGAATGGAGCATTTGGAATGCCCTGGGGGCTGTAAGGGGAACCTGGAATGGAACATTTAGAATGCCCTGGAGGCTGTAGGGAGAACCTGGAATGGAGCATTTTGAATGCCCTTGGGGCTGTAGGGAGAACCTGGAATGGAACACTTAGATGATACTCAAGGCCCTGGGGGCTTTAGGGGGAACCTGGAATGGAGCATTTGGAATGCCCTGGGTGTTGTAGGGGGAACCTGGAATGGAGCATTTTGTATGCCCTGGGGGCTGTAGGGGCAACCTGGAATGGAGCATTTTGTATGCCCTGGGGGCTGTAGGGGGAACCTGGAATGGAGCATTTTCAATGCCCTGGGTGTTGTAGGGGGAACCTGGAATGGAGCATTTTGTATGCCCTGGGGGCTGTAGGGGGAACCTGGAATGGAGCATTTTGAATGCCCTAGGTGCTGTAGGGGGAACCTGGAATGCCCTGGGTGTTGTAGGGGGAACCTAGAATGGAGCATTTTGTATGCCCTGGGGGCTGTAGGGGGAACCTGGAATGGAGCATTTTGAATGCCCTGGGTGTTGTAGGGGGAACCTGGAATGGAGCATTTTGTATGCCCTGGGGGCTGTAGGGGGAACCTGGAATGGAGCATTTTGAATGCCCTGGGTGTTGTAGGGGAACCTGGAATGGAACATTTTGAATGCCCTGGGTGTTGTAGGGGGAGCCTGGAATGGAGCATTTTGTATGCCCTGGGGGCTGTAGGGGGAACCTGGAATGGAGCATTTTGAATGCCCTGGGGGCTGTAGGGGGAACCTGGAATGGAGCATTTAGAATGCCCTGGGGGCTGTAGGGGGAACCTGGAACGGAACATTTAGAATGCCCTGGGGGCTGTAGTGGGAACCTGGAATTGAGTATTTAGAAGATACTCAAGGCCCTGGGGGCTGTAGGGGGAACCTGGAATGGAACACTTAGATGATACTCAAGGCCCTGGGGGCTGTAGGGGGAACCTGGAATGGAGCATTTGGAATGCCCTGGGGGCTGTAGGGGGAACCTGGAATGGAACATTTAGAATGCCCTGGGGGCTGTAGGGGGAACCTGGAATGGAGCATTTGGAATGCCCTGGGTGTTGTAGGGGGAACCTGGAATGGAGCATTTTGTATGCCCTGGGGGCTGTAGGGGCAACCTGGAATGGAGCATTTTGTATGCCCTGGGGGCTGTAGGGGGAACCTGGAATGGAGCATTTTCAATGCCCTGGGTGTTGTAGGGGGAACCTGGAATGGAGCATTTTGTATGCCCTGGGGGCTGTAGGGGGAACCTGGAATGGAGCATTTTGAATGCCCTAGGTGCTGTAGGGGGAACCTGGAATGCCCTGGGTGTTGTAGGGGGAACCTAGAATGGAGCATTTTGTATGCCCTGGGGGCTGTAGGGGGAACCTGGAATGGAGCATTTTGAATGCCCTGGGTGTTGTAGGGGGAACCTGGAATGGAGCATTTTGTATGCCCTGGGGGCTGTAGGGGGAACCTGGAATGGAGCATTTTGAATGCCCTGGGTGTTGTAGGGGAACCTGGAATGGAACATTTTGAATGCCCTGGGTGTTGTAGGGGGAGCCTGGAATGGAGCATTTTGTATGCCCTGGGGGCTGTAGGGGGAACCTGGAATGGAGCATTTTGAATGCCCTGGGGGCTGTAGGGGGAACCTGGAATGGAGCATTTAGAATGCCCTGGGGGCTGTAGGGGGAACCTGGAACGGAACATTTAGAATGCCCTGGGGGCTGTAGTGGGAACCTGGAATTGAGTATTTAGAAGATACTCAAGGCCCTGGGGGCTGTGGGGGGAACCTGGAATGGAACACTTAGATGATACTCAAGGCCCTGGGGGCTGTAGGGGGAACCTGGAATGGAGCATTTGGAATGCCCTGGGGGCTGTAGGGGGAACCTGGAATGGAGCATTTACAATGCCCTGGGGGCTGTACGGGGAACCTGGAATGGAACATTTTGAATGCCCTGGGGGCTGTAGGGGAAACCTGGACTGGAGCATTTTCAATGCCCTGGGGGCTGTAGGGGGAACCTGGAATGGAACATTTAGATTGCCCTGGGTGTTGTAGGGGGAACCTGGAATGGAGCATTTTGTATGCCCTGGGGGCTGTAGGGGGAACCTGGAATGGAGCATTTTGAATGCCCTGGGTGCTGTAGGGGGAACCTGGAATGGAGCATTTTGAATGCCCTGGGGGCTGTAGGGGGAACCTGGAATGGAGCATTTAGAATGCCCTGGGGGCTGTACGGGGAACCTGGAATGGATCATTTTGAATGCCCTGGGGGCTGTAGGGGAAACCTGGACTGGAGCATTTTCAATGCCCTGGGGGCTGTAGGGGGAACCTGGAATGGAACATTTAGATTGCCCTGGGTGTTGTAGGGGGAACCTGGAATGGAGCATTTTGTATGCCCTGGGGGCTGTAGGGGGAACCTGGAATGGAGCATTTTGAATGCCCTGGGTGCTGTAGGGGGAACCTGGAATGGAGCATTTTGAATGCCCTGGGGGCTGTAGGGGGAACCTGGAATGGAACATTTAGAATGCCCTGGGGGCTGTAGGGGGAACCTGGAATGGAGCATTTGGAATGCCCTGGGTGTTGTAGGGGGAACCTGGAATGGAGCATTTTGTATGCCCTGGGGGCTGTAGGGGCAACCTGGAATGGAGCATTTTGTATGCCCTGGGGGCTGTAGGGGGAACCTGGAATGGAGCATTTTCAATGCCCTGGGTGTTGTAGGGGGAACCTGGAATGGAGCATTTTGTATGCCCTGGGGGCTGTAGGGGGAACCTGGAATGGAGCATTTTGAATGCCCTAGGTGCTGTAGGGGGAACCTGGAATGCCCTGGGTGTTGTAGGGGGAACCTAGAATGGAGCATTTTGTATGCCCTGGGGGCTGTAGGGGGAACCTGGAATGGAGCATTTTGAATGCCCTGGGTGTTGTAGGGGGAACCTGGAATGGAGCATTTTGTATGCCCTGGGGGCTGTAGGGGGAACCTGGAATGGAGCATTTTGAATGCCCTGGGTGTTGTAGGGGAACCTGGAATGGAACATTTTGAATGCCCTGGGTGTTGTAGGGGGAGCCTGGAATGGAGCATTTTGTATGCCCTGGGGGCTGTAGGGGGAACCTGGAATGGAGCATTTTGAATGCCCTGGGGGCTGTAGGGGGAACCTGGAATGGAGCATTTAGAATGCCCTGGGGGCTGTAGGGGGAACCTGGAACGGAACATTTAGAATGCCCTGGGGGCTGTAGTGGGAACCTGGAATTGAGTATTTAGAAGATACTCAAGGCCCTGGGGGCTGTAGGGGGAACCTGGAATGGAACACTTAGATGATACTCAAGGCCCTGGGGGCTGTAGGGGGAACCTGGAATGGAGCATTTAGAATGCCCTGGGGGCTGTACGGGGAACCTGGAATGGAACATTTTGAATGCCCTGGGGGCTGTAGGGGAAACCTGGACTGGAGCATTTTCAATGCCCTGGGGGCTGTAGGGGGAACCTGGAATGGAACATTTAGATTGCCCTGGGTGTTGTAGGGGGAACCTGGAATGGAGCATTTTGTATGCCCTGGGGGCTGTAGGGGGAACCTGGAATGGAGCATTTTGAATGCCCTGGGTGCTGTAGGGGGAACCTGGAATGGAGCATTTTGAATGCCCTGGGGGCTGTAGGGGGAACCTGGAATGGAACATTTAGAATGCCCTGGGGGCTGTAGGGGGAACCTGCAATGGAGCATTTAGAATGCCCTGGGGGCTGTAGGGGGAACCTGCAATGGAACATTTAGAATGCCCTGGGGGCTGTAGGGGGAACCTGGAATGGAGCATTTTGAATTCCCTGGGGGCTGTAGGGGGAACCTGGAATGGAACATTTAGAATGCCCTGGGGGCTGTAGGGGGAACCTGGAATGGAACATTTAGAATGCCCTGGGGGCTGTTGGGGGAATCTGGAATGGAGCATTTTGAATTCCCTGGGGGCTGTAGGGGGAACCTGGAATGGAACATTTAGAATGCCCTGGGGGCTGTAGGGGGAACCTGGAATGGAACATTTAGAAAGCCCTGGGGGCTGTTGGGGGAACCTGGAATGGAGCATTTGGAATGCCCTGGGGGCTGTAGGGGGAACCTGGAATGGAGCATTTGGAATGCCCTGGGGGCTGTAGGGGGAACCTGGAATGCCCTGGGTGTTGTAGGGGGAACCTAGAATGGAGCATTTTGTATGCCCTGGGGGCTGTAGGGGGAACCCGGAATGGAGCATTTTGAATGCCCTGGGTGTTGTAGGGGGAACCTGGAATGGAGCATTTTGTATGCCCTGGGGGCTGTAGGGGGAACCTGGAATGGAGCATTTTGAATGCCCTGGGTGTTGTAGGGGGAACCAGGAATGGAGCATTTTGAATGCCCTGGGTGTTGTAGGGGGAGCCTGGAATGGAGCATTTTGTATGCCCTGGGGGCTGTAGGGGGAACCTGGAATGGAGCATTTTGAATGCCCTGGGGGCTGTAGGGAGAACCTGGAATGGAACACTTAGATGATACTCAAGGCCCTGGGGGCTTTAGGGGGAACCTGGAATGGAGCATTTGGAATGCCCTGGGGGCTGTAGGGGGAACCTGGAACGGAACATTTAGAATGCCCTGGGGGCTGTAGTGGGAACCTGGAATTGAGTATTTAGAAGATACTCAAGGCCCTGGGGGCTGTAGGGGGAACCTGGAATGGAACACTTAGATGATACTCAAGGCCCTGGGGGCTGTAGGGGGAACCTGGAATGGAGCATTTGGAATGCCCTGGGGGCTGTAGGGGGAACCTGGAATGGAACATTTAGAATGCCCTGGGGGCTGTAGGGGGAACCTGGAATGGAGCATTTGGAATGCCCTGGGTGTTGTAGGGGGAACCTGGAATGGAGCATTTTGTATGCCCTGGGGGCTGTAGGGGCAACCTGGAATGGAGCATTTTGTATGCCCTGGGGGCTGTAGGGGGAACCTGGAATGGAGCATTTTCAATGCCCTGGGTGTTGTAGGGGGAACCTGGAATGGAGCATTTTGTATGCCCTGGGGGCTGTAGGGGGAACCTGGAATGGAGCATTTTGAATGCCCTAGGTGCTGTAGGGGGAACCTGGAATGCCCTGGGTGTTGTAGGGGGAACCTAGAATGGAGCATTTTGTATGCCCTGGGGGCTGTAGGGGGAACCTGGAATGGAGCTTTTTGAATGCCCTGGGTGTTGTAGGGGGAACCTGGAATGGAGCATTTTGTATGCCCTGGGGGCTGTAGGGGGAACCTGGAATGGAGCATTTTGAATGCCCTGGGTGTTGTAGGGGAACCTGGAATGGAACATTTTGAATGCCCTGGGTGTTGTAGGGGGAGCCTGGAATGGAGCATTTTGTATGCCCTGGGGGCTGTAGGGGGAACCTGGAATGGAGCATTTTGAATGCCCTGGGGGCTGTAGGGGGAACCTGGAATGGAGCATTTAGAATGCCCTGGGGGCTGTAGGGGGAACCTGGAACGGAACATTTAGAATGCCCTGGGGGCTGTAGTGGGAACCTGGAATTGAGTATTTAGAAGATACTCAAGGCCCTGGGGGCTGTGGGGGGAACCTGGAATGGAACACTTAGATGATACTCAAGGCCCTGGGGGCTGTAGGGGGAACCTGGAATGGAGCATTTGGAATGCCCTGGGGGCTGTAGGGGGAACCTGGAATGGAGCATTTAGAATGCCCTGGGGGCTGTACGGGGAACCTGGAATGGAACATTTTGAATGCCCTGGGGGCTGTAGGGGAAACCTGGACTGGAGCATTTTCAATGCCCTGGGGGCTGTAGGGGGAACCTGGAATGGAACATTTAGATTGCCCTGGGTGTTGTAGGGGGAACCTGGAATGGAGCATTTTGTATGCCCTGGGGGCTGTAGGGGGAACCTGGAATGGAGCATTTTGAATGCCCTGGGTGCTGTAGGGGGAACCTGGAATGGAGCATTTTGAATGCCCTGGGGGCTGTAGGGGGAACCTGGAATGGAGCATTTAGAATGCCCTGGGGGCTGTACGGGGAACCTGGAATGGATCATTTTGAATGCCCTGGGGGCTGTAGGGGAAACCTGGACTGGAGCATTTTCAATGCCCTGGGGGCTGTAGGGGGAACCTGGAATGGAACATTTAGATTGCCCTGGGTGTTGTAGGGGGAACCTGGAATGGAGCATTTTGTATGCCCTGGGGGCTGTAGGGGGAACCTGGAATGGAGCATTTTGTATGCCCTGGGGGCTGTAGGGGCAACCTGGAATGGAGCATTTTGTATGCCCTGGGGGCTGTAGGGGGAACCTGGAATGGAGCATTTTCAATGCCCTGGGTGTTGTAGGGGGAACCTGGAATGGAGCATTTTGTATGCCCTGGGGGCTGTAGGGGGAACCTGGAATGGAGCATTTTGAATGCCCTAGGTGCTGTAGGGGGAACCTGGAATGCCCTGGGTGTTGTAGGGGGAACCTAGAATGGAGCATTTTGTATGCCCTGGGGGCTGTAGGGGGAACCTGGAATGGAGCATTTTGAATGCCCTGGGTGTTGTAGGGGGAACCTGGAATGGAGCATTTTGTATGCCCTGGGGGCTGTAGGGGGAACCTGGAATGGAGCATTTTGAATGCCCTGGGTGTTGTAGGGGAACCTGGAATGGAACATTTTGAATGCCCTGGGTGTTGTAGGGGGAGCCTGGAATGGAGCATTTTGTATGCCCTGGGGGCTGTAGGGGGAACCTGGAATGGAGCATTTTGAATGCCCTGGGGGCTGTAGGGGGAACCTGGAATGGAGCATTTAGAATGCCCTGGGGGCTGTAGGGGGAACCTGGAACGGAACATTTAGAATGCCCTGGGGGCTGTAGTGGGAACCTGGAATTGAGTATTTAGAAGATACTCAAGGCCCTGGGGGCTGTAGGGGGAACCTGGAATGGAACACTTAGATGATACTCAAGGCCCTGGGGGCTGTAGGGGGAACCTGGAATGGAGCATTTAGAATGCCCTGGGGGCTGTACGGGGAACCTGGAATGGAACATTTTGAATGCCCTGGGGGCTGTAGGGGAAACCTGGACTGGAGCATTTTCAATGCCCTGGGGGCTGTAGGGGGAACCTGGAATGGAACATTTAGATTGCCCTGGGTGTTGTAGGGGGAACCTGGAATGGAGCATTTTGTATGCCCTGGGGGCTGTAGGGGGAACCTGGAATGGAGCATTTTGAATGCCCTGGGTGCTGTAGGGGGAACCTGGAATGGAGCATTTTGAATGCCCTGGGGGCTGTAGGGGGAACCTGGAATGGAACATTTAGAATGCCCTGGGGGCTGTAGGGGGAACCTGCAATGGAGCATTTAGAATGCCCTGGGGGCTGTAGGGGGAACCTGCAATGGAACATTTAGAATGCCCTGGGGGCTGTAGGGGGAACCTGGAATGGAGCATTTTGAATTCCCTGGGGGCTGTAGGGGGAACCTGGAATGGAACATTTAGAATGCCCTGGGGGCTGTAGGGGGAACCTGGAATGGAACATTTAGAATGCCCTGGGGGCTGTTGGGGGAATCTGGAATGGAGCATTTTGAATTCCCTGGGGGCTGTAGGGGGAACCTGGAATGGAACATTTAGAATGCCCTGGGGGCTGTAGGGGGAACCTGGAATGGAACATTTAGAAAGCCCTGGGGGCTGTTGGGGGAACCTGGAATGGAGCATTTGGAATGCCCTGGGGGCTGTAGGGGGAACCTGGAATGGAGCATTTGGAATGCCCTGGGGGCTGTAGGGGGAACCTGGAATGCCCTGGGTGTTGTAGGGGGAACCTAGAATGGAGCATTTTGTATGCCCTGGGGGCTGTAGGGGGAACCCGGAATGGAGCATTTTGAATGCCCTGGGTGTTGTAGGGGGAACCTGGAATGGAGCATTTTGTATGCCCTGGGGGCTGTAGGGGGAACCTGGAATGGAGCATTTTGAATGCCCTGGGTGTTGTAGGGGGAACCAGGAATGGAGCATTTTGAATGCCCTGGGTGTTGTAGGGGGAGCCTGGAATGGAGCATTTTGTATGCCCTGGGGGCTGTAGGGGGAACCTGGAATGGAGCATTTTGAATGCCCTGGGGGCTGTAGGGAGAACCTGGAATGGAACACTTAGATGATACTCAAGGCCCTGGGGGCTTTAGGGGGAACCTGGAATGGAGCATTTGGAATGCCCTGGGGGCTGTAGGGGTAACCTGGAATGGAGCATTTAGAATGCCCTGGGGGCTGTACGGGGAACCTGGAATGGAACATTTTGAATGCCCTGCGGGCTGTAGGGGAAACCTGGACTGGAGCATTTTCAATGCCCTGGGGGCTGTAGGGGGAACCTGGAATGGAACATTTAGATTGCCCTGGGTGTTGTAGGGGGAACCTGGAATGGAGCATTTTGTATGCCCTGGGGGCTGTAGGGGGAACCTGGAATGGAGCATTTTGAATGCCCTGGGGGCTGTAGGGGGAACCTGGAATGGAGCATTTGGAATGCCCTGGGGGCTGTAGGGGGAACCTGGAATGGAGCATTTAGAATGCCCTGGGGGCTGTATGGGGAACCTGGAATGGAACATTTTGAATGTCCTGGGGGCTGTAGGAGGAACCTGGAATGGAGCATTTGGAATGCCCTGGGGGCTGTAGGGGGAACCTGGAATGGAGCATTTAGAATGCCCTGGGGGCTGTATGGGGAACCTGGAATGGAACATTTTGAATGCCCTGGGGGCTGTAGGAGGAACCTGGAATGGAACATTTAGGAGATACTCAAGGCCCTGGGGGCTGTAGGGGGAACATGGAATGGAGCATTTTGAATGCCCTGGGGGCTGTAGGGGAAACCTGGACTGGAGCATTTTGAATGCCCTGGGCGCTGTAGGGGGAACCTGGAATGGAACATATAGAATGCCCTGGGGGCTGTAGGGGGAACCTGGAATGGAACACTTAGATGATACTCAAGGCCCTGGGGATGTTAGGGGGAACCTGGAATGGAACATTTAGAATGCCCTGGGGGCTGTAGGGGGAACCTGGAATGGAGCATTTGGAATGCCCTGGGGGCTGTAGGGGGAACCTGGAATGGAGCATTTAGAATGCCCTGGGGGCTGTAGGGGGAACCTGGAATGGAGCATTTGGAATGCCCTGGGGGCTGTAGGGGGAACCTGTAAAGGAACATTTAGAATGCCCTGGGGGCTGTAGGGGGAACCTGGAATGGAGCATTTAGAATGCCCTGGGGGCTGTAGTGGAAACCTGGACTGGAGCATTTTGAATGCCCTGGGGGCTGTAGGTGGAACCTGGAATGGAACATTTAGAATGCCCTGGGGGCTGTTGGGGGAATCTGGAATGGAGCATTTTGAATTCCCTGGGGGCTGTAGGGGGAACCTGGAATGGAACATTTAGAATGCCCTGGGGGCTGTAGGGGGAACCTGGAATGGAACATTTAGAATGCCCTGGGGGCTGTTGGGGGAACCTGGAATGGAGCATTTGGAATGCCCTGGGGGCTGTAGGGGGAACCTGGAATGGAGCATTTGGAATGCCCTGGGGGCTGTAGGGGGAACCTGGAATGCCCTGGGTGTTGTAGGGGGAACCTAGAATGGAGCATTTTGTATGCCCTGGGGGCTGTAGGGGGAACCCGGAATGGAGCATTTTGAATGCCCTGGGTGTTGTAGGGGGAACCTGGAATGGAGCATTTTGTATGCCCTGGGGGCTGTAGGGGGAACCTGGAATGGAGCATTTTGAATGCCCTGGGTGTTGTAGGGGGAACCAGGAATGGAGCATTTTGAATGCCCTGGGTGTTGTAGGGGGAGCCTGGAATGGAGCATTTTGTATGCCCTGGGGGCTGTAGGGGGAACCTGGAATGGAGCATTTTGAATGCCCTGGGGGCTGTAGGGAGAACCTGGAATGGAACACTTAGATGATACTCAAGGCCCTGGGGGCTTTAGGGGGAACCTGGAATGGAGCATTTGGAATGCCCTGGGGGCTGTAGGGGGAACCTGGAATGGAGCATTTAGAATGCCCTGGGGGCTGTACGGGGAACCTGGAATGGAACATTTTGAATGCCCTGCGGGCTGTAGGGGAAACCTGGACTGGAGCATTTTCAATGCCCTGGGGGCTGTAGGGGGAACCTGGAATGGAACATTTAGATTGCCCTGGGTGTTGTAGGGGGAACCTGGAATGGAGCATTTTGTATGCCCTGGGGGCTGTAGGGGGAACCTGGAATGGAGCATTTTGAATGCCCTGGGGGCTGTAGGGGGAACCTGGAATGGAGCATTTGGAATGCCCTGGGGGCTGTAGGGGGAACCTGGAATGGAGCATTTAGAATGCCCTGGGGGCTGTATGGGGAACCTGGAATGGAACATTTTGAATGTCCTGGGGGCTGTAGGAGGAACCTGGAATGGAGCATTTGGAATGCCCTGGGGGCTGTAGGGGGAACCTGGAATGGAGCATTTAGAATGCCCTGGGGGCTGTATGGGGAACCTGGAATGGAACATTTTGAATGCCCTGGGGGCTGTAGGAGGAACCTGGAATGGAACATTTAGGAGATACTCAAGGCCCTGGGGGCTGTAGGGGGAACATGGAATGGAGCATTTTGAATGCCCTGGGGGCTGTAGGGGAAACCTGGACTGGAGCATTTTGAATGCCCTGGGCGCTGTAGGGGGAACCTGGAATGGAACATATAGAATGCCCTGGGGGCTGTAGGGGGAACCTGGAATGGAACACTTAGATGATACTCAAGGCCCTGGGGATGTTAGGGGGAACCTGGAATGGAACATTTAGAATGCCCTGGGGGCTGTAGGGGGAACCTGGAATGGAGCATTTGGAATGCCCTGGGGGCTGTAGGGGGAACCTGGAATGGAGCATTTAGAATGCCCTGGGGGCTGTAGGGGGAACCTGGAATGGAGCATTTGGAATGCCCTGGGGGCTGTAGGGGGAACCTGTAATGGAACATTTAGAATGCCCTGGGGGCTGTAGGGGGAACCTGGAATGGAGCATTTAGAATGCCCTGGGGGCTGTAGTGGAAACCTGGACTGGAGCATTTTGAATGCCCTGGGGGCTGTAGGTGGAACCTGGAATGGAACATTTAGAATGCCCTGGGGGCTGTAGGGGGAACCTGGAATGGAGCATTTTGAATGCCCTGGGTGTTGTAGGGGGAACCTGGAATGGAGCATTTTGAATGCCCTGGGGGCTGTAGGGGCAACCTGGAATGGAGCATTTTGTATGCCCTGGGGGCTGTAGGGGGAGCCTGGAATGGAGCATTTTGTATGTCCTGGGGGCTGTAGGGGGAACCTGGAATGGAGAATTTTGAATGCCCTGGGGGCTGTATGGGGAACCTGGAATGGAGCATTTAGAATGCCCGGGGGGCTGTAGGGGGAACCTGGAACGGAACATTTAGAATGCCCTGGGGGCTGTAGTGGGAACCTGGAATTGAGTATTTAGAAGATACTCAAGGCCCTGGGGGCTGTAGGGGGAACCTGGAATGGAACACTTAGATGATACTCAAGGCCCTGGGGGCTGTAGGGGGAACCTGGAATGGAGCATTTTGAATGCCCTGGGTGCTGTAGGGGGAACCTGGAATGGAGCATTTTGAATGCCCTGGGGTCTGTAGGGGGAACCTGGAATGGAACATTTAGAATGCCCTGGGGGCTGTAGGGGGAACCTGGAATGGAGCATTTGGAATGCCCTGGGGGCTGTAGGGGGAACCTGGAATGGAGCATTTTGAATGCCCTGGGGGCTGTAGAGGGAACCTGGAATGGAGCATTTAGAATGCCCTGGGGGCTGTAGGGGGAACCTGCAATGGAGCATTTTGAATGCCCTGGGGTCTGTAGGGGGAACCTGGAATGGAACATTTAGAATGCCCTGGGGGCTGTAGGGGGAACCTGGAATGGAGCATTTTGAATGCCCTGGGGGCTGTAGAGGGAACCTGGAATGGAGCATTTAGAATGCCCTGGGGGCTGTAGGGGGAACCTGCAATGGAGCATTTAGAATGCCCTGGGGGCTGTAGGGGGAACCTGGAATGGAACATTTAGAATGCCCTGGGGGCTGTAGGGGGAACCTGGAATTGAGTATTTAGAAGATACTCAAGGCCCTGGGGGCTGTAGAGGGATCCTGGAGTGGAGCATTTTGAATGCCCTGGGTATTGTAGGGGGAACCTGGAATGGAGCATTTTGAATTCCCTGGGGGCTGTAGGGGGAACCTGGAATGGAACATTTAGAATGCCCTGGGGGCTGTAGGGGGAACCTGGAATGGAACATTTAGAATGCCCTGGGGGCTGTTGGGGGAACCTGGAATGGAGCATTTTGAATGCCCTGGGGGCTGTAGGGGGAACCTGGAATGGAGCATTTGGAATGCCCTGGGGGCTGTAGGGGGAACCTGGAATGCCCTGGGTGTTGTAGGGGGAACCTAGAATGGAGCATTTTGTATGCCCTGGGGGCTGTAGGGGGAACCCGGAATGGAGCATTTTGAATGCCCTGGGGGCTGTTGGGGGAACCTGGAATGGAGCATTTGGAATGCCCTGGGGGCTGTAGAGGGAACCTGGAATGGAACATTTAGAATGCCCTGGGGGCTGTAGGGGGAACCTGGAATGGAACATTTAGAATGCCCTGGGGGCTGTTGGGGGAACCTGGAATGGAGCATTTGGAATGCCCTGGGGGCTGTAGGGGGAACCTGGAATGGAGCATTTTGAATGCCCTGGGTGTTGTAGGGGGAACCTGGAATGGAGCATTTTGAATTCCCTGGGGGCTGTAGGGGGAACCTGGAATGGAACATTTAGAATGCCCTGGGGGCTGTAGGGGGAACCTGGAATGGAACATTTAGAATGCCCTGGGGGCTGTTGGGGGAACCTGGAATGGAGCATTTGGAATGTCCTGGGGGCTGTAGGGGGAACCTGGAATGGAGCATTTGGAATGCCCTGGGGGCTGTAGGGGGAACCTGGAATGCCCTGGGTGTTGTAGGGGGAACCTAGAATGGAGCATTTTGTATGCCCTGGGGGCTGTAGGGGGAACCCGGAATGGAGCATTTTGAATGCCCTGGGTGTTGTAGGGGGAACCTGGAATGGAGCATTTTGTATGCCCTGGGGGCTGTAGGGGGAACCTGGAATGGAGCATTTTGAATGCCCTGGGTGTTGTAGGGGGAACCAGGAATGGAGCATTTTGAATGCCCTGGGTGTTGTAGGGGGAGCCTGGAATGGAGCATTTTGTATGCCCTGGGGGCTGTAGGGGGAACCTGGAATGGAGCATTTTGAATGCCCTGGGGGCTGTAGGGGGAACCTGGAATGGAGCATTTGGAATGCCCTGGGGGCTGTAAGGGGAACCTGGAATGGAACATTTAGAATGCCCTGGAGGCTGTAGGGAGAACCTGGAATGTAGCATTTTGAATGCCCTGGGGGCTGTAGGGAGAACCTGGAATGGAACACTTAGATGATACTCAAGGCCCTGGGGGCTGTAGGGGGAACCTGGAATGGAGCATTTGGAATGCCCTGGGGGCTGTAGGGGGAACCTGGAATGGAGCATTTAGAATGCCCTGGGGACTGTAGGGGAAACCTGGACTGGAGCATTTTCAATGCCCTGGGGGCTGTAGGGGGAACCTGGAATGGAACATTTAGATTGCCCTGGGTGTTGTAGGGGGAACCTGGAATGGAGCATTTTGTATGCCCTGGGGGCTGTAGGGGGAACCTGGAATGGAGCATTTTGAATGCCCTGGGTGCTGTAGGGGGAACCTGGAATGGAGCATTTTGAATGCCCTGGGGGCTGTAGGGGGAACCTGGAATGGAACATTTAGAATGCCCTGGGGGCTGTAGGGGGAACCTGGAATGGAGCATTTTGTATGCCCTGGGGGCTGTAGGGGGAACCTGGAATGGAGCATTTTGAATGCCCTGGGGGCTGTAGAGGGAACCTTGAATGGAGCATTTAGAATGCCCTGGGGGCTGTAGGGGGAACCTGCAATGGAGCATTTAGAATGCCCTGGGGGCTGTAGGGGGAACCTGCAATGGAACATTTAGAATGCCCTGGGGGCTGTAGGGGGAACCTGGAATTGAGTATTTAGAAGATACTCAAGGCCCTGGGGGCTGTAGAGGGATCCTGGAGTGGAGCATTTTGAATGCCCTGGGTGTTGTAGGGGGAACCTGGAATGGAGCATTTTGTATACCCTTTGGGCTGTAGGGGGAACCTGGAATGGAACATTTAGAATGCCCTGGGGGCTGTAGGGGGAACCTGGAATGGAGCATTTTGTATGCCCTGGGGGCTGTAGGGGGAACCTGGAATGGAGCATTTTGAATGCCCTGGGGGCTGTAGGGGGAACCTGGAATGGAGCATTTGGAATGCCCTGTGGGCTGTAAGGGGAACCTGGAATGGAACATTTAGAATGCCCTGGAGGCTGTAGGGAGAACCTGGAATGGAGCATTTTGAATGCCCTGGGGGCTGTAGGGAGAACCTGGAATGGAACACTTAGATGATACTCAAGGCCCTGGGGGCTTTAGGGGGAACCTGGAATGGAGCATTTGGAATGCCCTGGGGGCTGTACGGGGAACCTGGAATGGAACATTTTGAATGCCCTGCGGGCTGTAGGGGAAACCTGGACTGGAGCATTTTCAATGCCGTGGGGGCTGTAGGGGGAACCTGGAATGGAACATTTAGATTGCCCTGGGTGTTGTAGGGGGAACCTGGAATGGAGCATTTTGTATGCCCTGGGGGCTGTAGGGGGAACCTGGAATGGAGCATTTTGAATGCCCTGGGGGCTGTAGGGGGAACCTGGAATGGAGCATTTAGAATGCCCTGGGGGCTGTATGGGGAACCTGGAATGGAACATTTTGAATGTCCTGGGGGCTGTAGGAGGAACCTGGAATGGAGCATTTGGAATGCCATGGGGGCTGTAGGGGGAACCTGGAATGGAGCATTTAGAATGCCCTGGGGGCTGTATGGGGAACCTGGAATGGAACATTTTGAATGCCCTGGGGGCTGTAGGAGGAACCTGGAATGGAACATTTAGGAGATACTCAAGGCCCTGGGGGCTGTAGGGGGAACATGGAATGGAGCATTTTGAATGCCCTGGGGGCTGTAGGGGAAACCTGGACTGGAGCATTTTGAATGCCCTGGGCGCTGTAGGGGGAACCTGGAATGGAACATATAGAATGCCCTGGGGGCTGTAGGGGGAACCTGGAATGGAACACTTAGATGATACTCAAAGCCCTGGGGATGTTAGGGGGAACCTGGAATGGAACATTTAGAATGCCCTGGGGGCTGTAGGGGGAACCTGGAATGGAGCATTTGGAATGCCCTGGGGGCTGTAGGGGGAACCTGGAATGGAGCATTTAGAATGCCCTGGGGGCTGTAGGGGGAACCTGGAATGGAGCATTTGGAATGCCCTGGGGGCTGTAGGGGGAACCTGGAATGGAACATTTAGAATGCCCTGGGGGCTGTAGGGGGAACCTGGAATGGAGCATTTAGAATGCCCTGGGGGCTGTAGGGGAAACCTGGACTGGAGCATTTTGAATGCCCTGGGGGCTGTAGGGGGAACCTGCAATGGAACATTTAGAATGCCCTGGGGGCTGTAGGGGGAACCTGGAATGGAGCATTTTGAATGCCCTGGGTGTTGTAGGGGGAACCTGGAATGGAGCATTTTGAATGCCCTGGGGGCTGTAGGGGCAAACTGGAATGGAGCATTTTGTATGCCCTGGGGGCTGTAGGGGGAGCCTGGAATGGAGCATTTTGTATGCCCTGGGGGCTGTAGGGGGAACCTGGAATGGAGAATTTTGAATGCCCTGGGGGCTGTAGGGGGAACCTGGAATGGAGCATTTAGAATGCCTGGGGGGCTGTAGGGGGAACCTGGAACGGAACATTTAGAATGCCCTGGGGGCTGTAGTGGGAACCTGGAATTGAGTATTTAGAAGATACTCAAGGCCCTGGGGGCTGTAGGGGGAACCTGGAATGGAACACTTAGATGATACTCAAGGCCCTGGGGGCTGTAGGGGGAACCTGGAATGGAGCATTTTGAATGCCCTGGGTGCTGTAGGGGGAAGCTGGAATGGAGCATTTTGAATGCCCTGGGGTCTGTAGGGGGAACCTGGAATGGAACATTTAGAATGCCCTGGGGGCTGTAGGGGGAACCTGGAATGGAGCATTTGGAATGCCCTGGGGGCTGTAGGGGGAACCTGGAATGGAGCATTTTGAATGCCCTGGGGGCTGTAGAGGGAACCTGGAATGGAGCATTTAGAATGCCCTGGGGGCTGTAGGGGGAACCTGCAATGGAGCATTTAGAATGCCCTGGGGGCTGTAGGGGGAACCTGGAATGGAACATTTAGAATGCCCTGGGGGCTGTAGGGGGAACCTGGAATTGAGTATTTAGAAGATACTCAAGGCCCTGGGGGCTGTAGAGGGATCCTGGAGTGGAGCATTTTGAATGCCCTGGGTATTGTAGGGGGAACCTGGAATGGAGCATTTTGAATTCCCTGGGGGCTGTAGGGGGAACCTGGAATGGAACATTTAGAATGCCCTGGGGGCTGTAGGGGGAACCTGGAATGGAACATTTAGAATGCCCTGGGGGCTGTTGGGGGAACCTGGAATGGAGCATTTGGAATGCCCTGGGGGCTGTAGGGGGAACCTGGAATGGAGCATTTGGAATGCCCTGGGGGCTGTAGGGGGAACCTGGAATGCCCTGGGTGTTGTAGGGGGAACCTAGAATGGAGCATTTTGTATGCCCTGGGGGCTGTAGGGGGAACCTGGAATGGAGCATTTTGAATGCCCTGGGTGTTGTAGGGGGAACCTGGAATGGAGCATTTTGTATGCCCTGGGGCTGTAGGGGGAACCTGGAATGGAGCATTTTGAATGCCCTGGGGGCTGTAGGAGGAACCTGGAATGGAGCATTTAGAATGCCCTGGGGGCTGTAGGGGGAACCTGGAATGGAGCATTTAGAATGCCCGGGGGGCTGTAGGGGGAACCTGGAACGGAACATTTAGAATGCCCTGGGGGCTGTAGTGGGAACCTGGAATTGAGTATTTAGAAGATACTCAAGGCCCTGGGGGCTGTAGGGGGAACCTGGAATGGAACACTTAGATGATACTCAAGGCCCTGGGGGCTGTAGGGGGAACCTGGAATGGAGCATTTTGAATGCCCTGGGTGCTGTAGGGGGAACCTGGAATGGAGCATTTTGAATGCCCTGGGGGCTGTAGGGGGAACCTGGAATGGAACATTTAGAATGCCCTGGGGGCTGTAGGGGGAACCTGGAATGGAGCATTTGGAATGCCCTGGGGGCTGTAGGGGGAACCTGGAATGGAGCATTTTGAATGCCCTGGGGGCTGTAGAGGGAACCTGGAATGGAGCATTTAGAATGCCCTGGGGGCTGTAGGGGGAACCTGCAATGGAGCATTTAGAATGCCCTGGGGGCTGTAGGGGGAACCTGGAATGGAACATTTAGAATGCCCTGGGGGCTGTAGGGGGAACCTGGAATTGAGTATTTAGAAGATACTCAAGGCCCTGGGGGCTGTAGAGGGATCCTGGAGTGGAGCATTTTGAATGCCCTGGGTATTGTAGGGGGAACCTGGAATGGAGCATTTTGAATTCCCTGGGGGCTGTAGGGGGAACCTGGAATGGAACATTTAGAATGCCCTGGGGGCTGTAGGGGGAACCTGGAATGGAACATTTAGAATGCCCTGGGGGCTGTTGGGGGAACCTGGAATGGAGCATTTGGAATGCCCTGGGGGCTGTAGGGGGAACCTGGAATGGAGCATTTGGAATGCCCTGGGGGCTGTAGGGGGAACCTGGAATGCCCTGGGTGTTGTAGGGGGAACCTAGAATGGAGCATTTTGTATGCCCTGGGGGCTGTAGGGGGAACCTGGAATGGAGCATTTTGAATGCCCTGGGTGTTGTAGGGGGAACCTGGAATGGAGCATTTTGTATGCCCTGGGGGCTGTAGGGGGAACCTGGAATGGAGCATTTTGAATGCCCTGGGGGCTGTAGGGGGAACCTGGAATGGAGCATTTAGAATGCCCTGGGGGCTGTAGGGGAAACTGGAATGGAGCATTTGGAATGCCCTGGGGGCTGTAGGGGGAACCTGGAATGGAACATTTAGAATGCCCTGGGGGCTGTAGGGGGAACCTGGAATGGAGCATTTAGAATGCCCTGGGGGCTGTAGGGGAAACCTGGACTGGAGCATTTTGAATGCCCTGGGGGCTGTAGGGGGAACCTGGAATGGAACATTTAGAATGCCCTGGGGGCTGTAGGGGGAACCTGGAATGGAGCATTTTGAATGCCCTGGGGGCTGTAGGGGGAACCTGGAATGGAACATTTAGAATGCCCTGGGGGCTGTAGGGGGAACCTGGAATTGAGTATTTAGAAGATACTCAAGGCCCTGGGGGCTGTAGAGGGATCCTGGAGTGGAGCATTTTGAATGCCCTGGGTATTGTAGGGGGAACCTGGAATGGAGCATTTTGAATTCCCTGGGGGCTGTAGGGGGAACCTGGAATGGAACATTTAGAATGCCCTGGGGGCTGTAGGGGGAACCTGGAATGGAACATTTAGAATGCCCTGGGGGCTGTTGGGGGAACCTGGAATGGAGCATTTGGAATGCCCTGGGGGCTGTAGGGGGAACCTGGAATGGAGCATTTGGAATGCCCTGGGGGCTGTAGGGGGAACCTGGAATGCCCTGGGTGTTGTAGGGGGAACCTAGAATGGAGCATTTTGTATGCCCTGGGGGCTGTAGGGGGAACCTGGAATGGAGCATTTTGAATGCCCTGGGTGTTGTAGGGGGAACCTGGAATGGAGCATTTTGTATGCCCTGGGGGCTGTAGGGGGAACCTGGAATGGAGCATTTTGAATGCCCTGGGGGCTGTAGGGGGAACCTGGAATGGAGCATTTAGAATGCCCTGGGGGCTGTTGGGGGAACCTGGAATGGAGCATTTGGAATGCCCTGGGGGCTGTAGGGGGAACCTGGAATGGAGCATTTGGAATGCCCTGGGGGCTGTAGGGGGAACCTGGAATGCCCTGGGTGTTGTAGGGGGAACCTAGAATGGAGCATTTTGTATGCCCTGGGGGCTGTAGGGGGAACCTGGAATGGAGCATTTTGAATGCCCTGGGTGTTGTAGGGGGAACCTGGAATGGAGCATTTTGTATGCCCTGGGGGCTGTAGGGGGAACCTGGAATGGAGCATTTTGAATGCCCTGGGGGCTGTAGGGGGAACCTGGAATGGAGCATTTAGAATGCCCTGGGGGCTGTAGGGGAAACTGGAATGGAGCATTTGGAATGCCCTGGGGGCTGTAGGGGGAACCTGGAATGGAACATTTAGAATGCCCTGGGGGCTGTAGGGGGAACCTGGAATGGAGCATTTAGAATGCCCTGGGGGCTGTAGGGGAAACCTGGACTGGAGCATTTTGAATGCCCTGGGGGCTGTAGGGGGAACCTGGAATGGAACATTTAGAATGCCCTGGGGGCTGTAGGGGGAACCTGGAATGGAGCATTTTGAATGCCCTGGGGGCTGTAGGGGGAACCTGGAATGGAACATTTAGAATGCCCTGGGGGCTGTAGGGGGAACCTGGAATTGAGTATTTAGAAGATACTCAAGGCCCTGGGGGCTGTAGAGGGATCCTGGAGTGGAGCATTTTGAATGCCCTGGGTATTGTAGGGGGAACCTGGAATGGAGCATTTTGAATTCCCTGGGGGCTGTAGGGGGAACCTGGAATGGAACATTTAGAATGCCCTGGGGGCTGTAGGGGGAACCTGGAATGGAACATTTAGAATGCCCTGGGGGCTGTTGGGGGAACCTGGAATGGAGCATTTGGAATGCCCTGGGGGCTGTAGGGGGAACCTGGAATGGAGCATTTGGAATGCCCTGGGGGCTGTAGGGGGAACCTGGAATGCCCTGGGTGTTGTAGGGGGAACCTAGAATGGAGCATTTTGTATGCCCTGGGGGCTGTAGGGGGAACCTGGAATGGAGCATTTTGAATGCCCTGGGTGTTGTAGGGGGAACCTGGAATGGAGCATTTTGTATGCCCTGGGGGCTGTAGGGGGAACCTGGAATGGAGCATTTTGAATGCCCTGGGGGCTGTAGGGGGAACCTGGAATGGAGCATTTAGAATGCCCTGGGGGCTGTAGGGGGAACCTGGAATGGAGCATTTGGAATGCCCTGGGGGCTGTAGGGGGAACCTGGAATGGAACATTTAGAATGCCCTGGGGGCTGTAGGGGGAACCTGGAATGGAGCATTTAGAATGCCCTGGGGGCTGTAGGGGAAACCTGGACTGGAGCATTTTGAATGCCCTGGGGGCTGTAGGGGGAACCTGGAATGGAACATTTAGAATGCCCTGGGGGCTGTAGGGGGAACCTGGAATGGAGCATTTTGAATGCCCTGGGTGTTGTAGGGGGAACCTGGAATGGAGCATTTTGAATGCCCTGGGGGCTGTAGGGGCAACCTGGAATGGAGCATTTTGTATGCCCTGGGGGCTGTAGGGGGAGCCTGGAATGGAGCATTTTGTATGCCCTGGGGGCTGTAGGGGGAACCTGGAATGGAGAATTTTGAATGCCCTGGGGGCTGTAGGGGGAACCTGGAATGGAGCATTTAGAATGCCTGGGGGGCTGTAGGGGGAACCTGGAACGGAACATTTAGAATGCCCTGGGGGCTGTAGTGGGAACCTGGAATTGAGTATTTAGAAGATACTCAAGGCCCTGGGGGCTGTAGGGGGAACCTGGAATGGAACACTTAGATGATACTCAAGGCCCTGGGGGCTGTAGGGGGAACCTGGAATGGAGCATTTTGAATGCCCTGGGTGCTGTAGGGGGAACCTGGAATGGAGCATTTTGAATGCCCTGGGGGCTGTAGGGGGAACCTGGAATGGAACATTTAGAATGCCCTGGGGGCTGTAGGGGGAACCTGGAATGGAGCATTTGGAATGCCCTGGGGGCTGTAGGGGGAACCTGGAATGGAGCATTTTGAATGCCCTGGTGGCTGTAGAGGGAACCTGGAATGGAGCATTTAGAATGCCCTGGGGGCTGTAGGGGGAACCTGCAATGGAGCATTTAGAATGCCCTGGGGGCTGTAGGGGGAACCTGGAATGGAACATTTAGAATGCCCTGGGGGCTGTAGGGGGAACCTGGAATTGAGTATTTAGAAGATACTCAAGGCCCTGGGGGCTGTAGAGGGATCCTGGAGTGGAGCATTTTGAATGCCCTGGGTATTGTAGGGGGAACCTGGAATGGAGCATTTTGAATTCCCTGGGGGCTGTAGGGGGAACCTGGAATGGAACATTTAGAATGCCCTGGGGGCTGTAGGGGGAACCTGGAATGGAACATTTAGAATGCCCTGGGGGCTGTTGGGGGAACCTGGAATGGAGCATTTGGAATGCCCTGGGGGCTGTAGGGGGAACCTGGAATGGAGCATTTGGAATGCCCTGGGGGCTGTAGGGGGAACCTGGAATGCCCTGGGTGTTGTAGGGGGAACCTAGAATGGAGCATTTTGTATGCCCTGGGGGCTGTAGGGGGAACCTGGAATGGAGCATTTTGAATGCCCTGGGTGTTGTAGGGGGAACCTGGAATGGAGCATTTTGTATGCCCTGGGGGCTGTAGGGGGAACCTGGAATGGAGCATTTTGAATGCCCTGGGTGTTGTAGGGGGAACCTGGAATGGAGCATTTTGAATGCCCTGGGTGTTGTAGGGGGAGCCTGGAATGGAGCATTTTGTATGCCCTGGGGGCTGTAGGGGGAACCTGGAATGGAGCATTTTGAATGTCCTGGGGGCTGTAGGGGGAACCTGGAATGGAGCATTTGGAATGCCCTGGGGGCTGTAAGGGGAACCTGGAATGGAACATTTAGAATGCCCTGGAGGCTGTAGGGAGAACCTGGAATGTAGCATTTTGAATGCCCTGGGGGCTGTAGGGAGAACCTGGAATGGAACACTTAGTTGATACTCAAGGCCCTGGGGGCTGTAGGGGGAACCTGGAATGGAGCATTTGGAATGCCCTGGGGGCTGTAGGGGGAACCTGGAATGGAGCATTTAGAATGCCCTGCGGGCTGTACGGGGAACCTGGAATGGAACATTTTGAATGCCCTGGGGGCTGTAGGGGAAACCTGGACTGGAGCATTTTCAATGCCCTGGGGGCTGTAGGGGGAACCTGGAATGGAACATTTAGATTGCCCTGGGTGTTGTAGGGGGAACCTGGAATGGAGCATTTTGTATGCCCTGGGGGCTGTAGGGGGAACCTGGAATGGAGCATTTTGAATGCCCTGGGTGCTGTAGGGGGAACCTGGAATGGAGCATTTTGAATGCCCTGGGGGCTGTAGTGGGAACCTGGAATGGAACATTTAGAATGCCCTGGGGGCTGTAGGGGGAACCTGGAATGGAGCATTTTGTATGCCCTGGGGGCTGTAGGGGGAACCTGGAATGGAGCATTTTGAATGCCCTGGGGGCTGTAGGGGGAACCTGGAATGGAGCATTTAGAATGCCCTGGGGGCTGTAGGGGGAACCTGCAATGGAGCATTTAGAATGCCCTGGGGGCTGTAGGGGGAACCTGCAATGGAACATTTAGAATGCCCTGGGGGCTGTAGGGGGAACCTGGAATTTAGTATTTAGAAGATACTCAAGGCCCTGGGGGCTGTAGAGGGATCCTGGAGTGGAGCATTTTGAATGCCCTGGGTGTTGTAGGGGGAACCTGGAATGGAGCATTTTGTATACCCTTTGGGCTGTAGGGGGAACCTGGAATGGAACATTTAGAATGCCCTGGGGGCTGTAGGGGGAACCTGGAATGGAGCATTTTGAATGCCCTGGGGGCTGTAGGGGACACCTGGACTGGAGCATTTTGAATGCCCTGGGGGCTGTAGGGGGAACCTGGAATGGAACATTTAGAATGCCCTGGGGGCTGTAGGGGGAACCTGGAATGGAGCATTTTGAATGCCCTGGGGGCTGTAGGGGAAACCTGGACTGGAGCATTTTGAATGCCCTGGGTGTTGTAGGGGGAGCCTGGAATGGAGCATTTTGTATGCCCTGGGGGCTGTAGGGGGAACCTGCAATGGAGCATTTAGAATGCCCTGGGGGCTGTAGGGGGAACCTGCAATGGAACATTTAGAATGCCCTGGGGGCTGTAGGGGGAACCTGGAATTGAGTATTTAGAAGATACTCAAGGCCCTGGGGGCTGTAGAGGGATCCTGGAGTGGAGCATTTTGAATGCCCTGGGTGTTGTAGGGGGAACCTGGAATGGAGCATTTTGTATACCCTTTGGGCTGTAGGGGGAACCTGGAATGGAACATTTAGAAATCCCTGGGGGCTGTAGGGGGAACCTGTAATGGAGCATTTTGTATGCCCTGGGGGCTGTAGGGGGAACCTGGAATGGAGCATTTTGAATGCCCTGGGGGCTGTAGGGGGAACCTGGAATGGAGCATTTGGAATGCCCTGGGGGCTGTAAGGGGAACCTGGAATGGAACATTTAGAATGCCCTGGAGGCTGTAGGGAGAACCTGGAATGGAGCATTTTGAATGCCCTGGGGGCTGTAGGGAGAACCTGGAATGGAGCATTTTGAATGCCCTGGGTGTTGTAGGGGGAACCTGGAATGGAGCATTTTGAATGCCCTGGGTGTTGTAGGGGGAGCCTGGAATGGAGCATTTTGTATGCCCTGGGGGCTGTAGGGGGAACCTGGAATGGAGCATTTTGAATGTCCTGGGGGCTGTAGGGGGAACCTGGAATGGAGCATTTGGAATGCCCTGGGGGCTGTAAGGGGAACCTGGAATGGAACATTTAGAATGCCCTGGAGGCTGTAGGGAGAACCTGGAATGTAGCATTTTGAATGCCCTGGGGGCTGTAGGGAGAACCTGGAATGGAACACTTAGTTGATACTCAAGGCCCTGGGGGCTGTAGGGGGAACCTGGAATGGAGCATTTGGAATGCCCTGGGGGCTGTAGGGGGAACCTGGAATGGAGCATTTAGAATGCCCTGCGGGCTGTACGGGGAACCTGGAATGGAACATTTTGAATGCCCTGGGGGCTGTAGGGGAAACCTGGACTGGAGCATTTTCAATGCCCTGGGGGCTGTAGGGGGAACCTGGAATGGAACATTTAGATTGCCCTGGGTGTTGTAGGGGGAACCTGGAATGGAGCATTTTGTATGCCCTGGGGGCTGTAGGGGGAACCTGGAATGGAGCATTTTGAATGCCCTGGGTGCTGTAGGGGGAACCTGGAATGGAGCATTTTGAATGCCCTGGGGGCTGTAGTGGGAACCTGGAATGGAACATTTAGAATGCCCTGGGGGCTGTAGGGGGAACCTGGAATGGAGCATTTTGTATGCCCTGGGGGCTGTAGGGGGAACCTGGAATGGAGCATTTTGAATGCCCTGGGGGCTGTAGAGGGAACCTGGAATGGAGCATTTAGAATGCCCTGGGGGCTGTAGGGGGAACCTGCAATGGAGCATTTAGAATGCCCTGGGGGCTGTAGGGGGAACCTGCAATGGAACATTTAGAATGCCCTGGGGGCTGTAGGGGGAACCTGGAATTGAGTATTTAGAAGATACTCAAGGCCCTGGGGGCTGTAGAGGGATCCTGGAGTGGAGCATTTTGAATGCCCTGGGTGTTGTAGGGGGAACCTGGAATGGAGCATTTTGTATACCCTTTGGGCTGTAGGGGGAACCTGGAATGGAACATTTAGAATGCCCTGGGGGCTGTAGTGGGAACCTGGAATTGAGTATTTAGAAGATACTCAAGGCCCTGGGGGCTGTAGAGGGAACCTGGAATGGAGCATTTGGAATGCCCTGGGGGCTGTAGGGGGAACCTGGAATGGAGCATTTAGAATGCCCTGGGGGCTGTAGGGGGAACCTGGAATGGAGCATTTGGAATGCCCTGGGGGCTGTAGGGGGAACCTGGAATGGAACATTTAGAATGCCCTGGGGGCTGTAGGGGGAACCTGGAATGGAGCATTTAGAATGCCCTGGGGGCTGTAGGGGAAACCTGGACTGGAGCATTTTGAATGCCCTGGGGGCTGTAGGGGGAACCTGGAATGGAACATTTAGAATGCCCTGGGGGCTGTAGGGGGAACCTGGAATGGAGCATTTTGAATGCCCTGGGTGTTGTAGGGGGAACCTGGAATGGAGCATTTTGAATGCCCTGGGGGCTGTAGGGGCAACCTGGAATGGAGCATTTTGTATGCCCTGGGGGCTGTAGGGGGAGCCTGGAATGGAGCATTTTGTATGCCCTGGGGGCTGTAGGGGGAACCTGGAATGGAGAATTTCGAATGCCCTGGGGGCTGTAGGGGGAACCTGGAATGGAGCATTTAGAATGCCCGGGGGGCTGTAGGGGGAACCTGGAACGGAACATTTAGAATGCCCTGGGGGCTGTAGTGGGAACCTGGAATTGAGTATTTAGAAGATACTCAAGGCCCTGGGGGCTGTAGGGGGAACCTGGAATGGAACACTTAGATGATACTCAAGGCCCTGGGGGCTGTAGGGGGAACCTGGAATGGAGCATTTTGAATGCCCTGGGTGCTGTAGGGGGAACCTGGAATGGAGCATTTTGAATGCCCTGGGGGCTGTAGGGGGAACCTGGAATGGAACATTTAGAATGCCCTGGGGGCTGTAGGGGGAACCTGGAATGGAGCATTTGGAATGCCCTGGGGGCTGTAGGGGGAACCTGGAATGGAGCATTTTGAATGCCCTGGGGGCTGTAGAGGGAACCTGGAATGGAGCATTTAGAATGCCCTGGGGGCTGTAGGGGGAACCTGCAATGGAGCATTTAGAATGCCCTGGGGGCTGTAGGGGGAACCTGGAATGGAACATTTAGAATGCCCTGGGGGCTGTAGGGGGAACCTGGAATTGAGTATTTAGAAGATACTCAAGGCCCTGGGGGCTGTAGAGGGATCCTGGAGTGGAGCATTTTGAATGCCCTGGGTATTGTAGGGGGAACCTGGAATGGAGCATTTTGAATTCCCTGGGGGCTGTAGGGGGAACCTGGAATGGAACATTTAGAATGCCCTGGGGGCTGTAGGGGGAACCTGGAATGGAACATTTAGAATGCCCTGGGGGCTGTTGGGGGAACCTGGAATGGAGCATTTGGAATGCCCTGGGGGCTGTAGGGGGAACCTGGAATGGAGCATTTGGAATGCCCTGGGGGCTGTAGGGGGAACCTGGAATGCCCTGGGTGTTGTAGGGGGAACCTAGAATGGAGCATTTTGTATGCCCTGGGGGCTGTAGGGGGAACCTGGAATGGAGCATTTTGAATGCCCTGGGTGTTGTAGGGGGAACCTGGAATGGAGCATTTTGTATGCCCTGGGGGCTGTAGGGGGAACCTGGAATGGAGCATTTTGAATGCCCTGGGTGTTGTAGGGGGAACCTGGAATGGAGCATTTTGAATGCCCTGGGTGTTGTAGGGGGAGCCTGGAATGGAGCATTTTGTATGCCCTGGGGGCTGTAGGGGGAACCTGGAATGGAGCATTTTGAATGTCCTGGGGGCTGTAGGGGGAACCTGGAATGGAGCATTTGGAATGCCCTGGGGGCTGTAAGGGGAACCTGGAATGGAACATTTAGAATGCCCTGGAGGCTGTAGGGAGAACCTGGAATGTAGCATTTTGAATGCCCTGGGGGCTGTAGGGAGAACCTGGAATGGAACACTTAGTTGATACTCAAGGCCCTGGGGGCTGTAGGGGGAACCTGGAATGGAGCATTTGGAATGCCCTGGGGGCTGTAGGGGGAACCTGGAATGGAACATTTGGAATGCCCTGGGGGCTGTAGGGGGAACCTGGAATGGAACATTTAGAATGCCCTGGGGGCTGTAGGGGGAACCTGGAATGGAGCATTTAGAATGCCCTGGGGGCTGTAGGGGAAACCTGGACTGGAGCATTTTGAATGCCCTGGGGGCTGTAGGGGGAACCTGGAATGGAGCATTTGGAATGCCCTGGGGGCTGTAGGGGGAACCTGGAATGGAACATTTAGAATGCCCTGGGGGCTGTAGGGGGAACCTGGAATGGAGCATTTAGAATGCCCTGGGGGCTGTAGGGGAAACCTGGACTGGAGCATTTTGAATGCCCTGGGGGCTGTAGGGGGAACCTGGAATGGAACATTTAGAATGCCCTGGGGGCTGTAGGGGGAACCTGGAATGGAGCATTTTGAATGCCCTGGGTGTTGTAGGGGGAACCTGGAATGGAGCATTTTGAATGCCCTGGGGGCTGTAGGGGCAACCTGGAATGGAGCATTTTGTATGCCCTGGGGGCTGTAGGGGGAGCCTGGAATGGAGCATTTTGTATGCCCTGGGGGCTGTAGGGGGAACCTGGAATGGAGAATTTTGAATGCCCTGGGGGCTGTAGGGGGAACCTGGAATGGAGCATTTAGAATGCCCGGGGGTGCTGTAGGGGGAACCTGGAACGGAACATTGAGAATGCCCTGGGGGCTGTAGTGGGAACCTGGAATTGAGTATTTAGAAGATACTCAAGGCCCTGGGGGCTAAAGGGGGAACCTGGAATGGAACACTTAGATGATACTCAAGGCCCTGGGGGCTGTAGGGGGAACCTGGAATGGAGCATTTTGAATGCCCTGAGTGCTGTAGGGGGAACCTGGAATGGAGCATTTTGAATGCCCTGGGGGCTGTAGGGGGAACCTGGAATGGAACATTTAGAATGCCCTGGGGGCTGTAGGGGGAACCTGGAATGGAGCATTCGGAATGCCCTGGGGGCTGTAGGGGGAACCTGGAATGGAGCATTTTGAATGCCCTGGGGGCTGTAGAGGGAACCTGGAATGGAGCATTTAGAATGCCCTGGGGGCTGTAGGGGGAACCTGCAATGGAGCATTTAGAATGCCCTGGGGGCTGTAGGGGGAACCTGGAATGGAACATTTAGAATGCCCTGGGGGCTGTAGGGGGAACCTGGAATTGAGTATTTAGAAGATACTCAAGGCCCTGGGGGCTGTAGAGGGATCCTGGAGTGGAGCATTTTGAATGCCCTGGGTATTGTATGGGGAACCTGGAATGGAGCATTTTGAATTCCCTGGGGGCTGTAGGGGGAACCTGGAATGGAACATTTAGAATGCCCTGGGGGCTGTAGGGGGAACCTGGAATGGAACATTTAGAATGCCCTGGGGGCTGTTGGGGGATCCTGGAATGGAGCATTTGGAATGCCCTGGGGGCTGTAGGGGGAACCTGGAATGGAGCATTTGGAATGCCCTGGGGGCTGTAGGGGGAACCTGGAATGCCCTGGGTGTTGTAGGGGGAACCTAGAATGGAGCATTTTGTATGCCCTGGGGGCTGTAGGGGGAACCTGGAATGGAGCATTTTGAATGCCCTGGGTGTTGTAGGGGGAACCTGGAATGGAGCATTTTGTATGCCCTGGGGGCTGTAGGGGGAACCTGGAATGGAGCATTTTGAATGCCCTGGGTGTTGTAGGGGGAACCTGGAATGGAGCATTTTGAATGCCCTGGGTGTTGTAGGGGGAGCCTGGAATGGAGCATTTTGTATGCCCTGGGGGCTGTAGGGGGAACCTGGAATGGAGCATTTTGAATGTCCTGGGGGCTGTAGGGGGAACCTGGAATGGAGCATTTGGAATGCCCTGGGGGCTGTAAGGGGAACCTGGAATGGAACATTTAGAATGCCCTGGAGGCTGTAGGGAGAACCTGGAATGTAGCATTTTGAATGCCCTGGGGGCTGTAGGGAGAACCTGGAATGGAACACTTAGTTGATACTCAAGGCCCTGGGGGCTGTAGGGGGAACCTGGAATGGAGCATTTGGAATGCCCTGGGGGCTGTAGGGGGAACCTGGAATGGAGCATTTAGAATGCCCTGGGGGCTGTACGGGGAACCTGGAATGGAACATTTTGAATGCCCTGGGGGCTGTAGGGGAAACCTGGACTGGAGCATTTTCAATGCCCTGGGGGCTGTAGGGGGAACCTGGAATGGAACATTTAGATTGCCCTGGGTGTTGTAGGGGGAACCTGGAATGGAGCATTTTGAATGCCCTGGGGGCTGTAGGGGGAACCTGGAATGGAGCATTTTGAATGCCCTGGGTGCTGTAGGGGGAACCTGGAATGGAGCATTTTGAATGCCCTGGGGGCTGTAGGGGGAACCTGGAATGGAACATTTAGAATGCCCTGGGGGCTGTAGGGGGAACCTGGAATGGAGCATTTTGTATGCCCTGGGGGCTGTAGGGGGAACCTGGAATGGAGCATTTTGAATGCCCTGGGGGCTGTAGAGGGAACCTGGAATGGAGCATTTAGAATGCCCTGGGGGCTGTAGGGGGAACCTGCAATGGAGCATTTAGAATGCCCTGGGGGCTGTAGGGGGAACCTGCAATGGAACATTTAGAATGCCCTGGGGGCTGTAGGGGGAACCTGGAATTGAGTATTTAGAAGATACTCAAGGCCCTGGGGGCTGTAGAGGGATCCTGGAGTGGAGCATTTTGAATGCCCTGGGTGTTGTAGGGGGAACCTGGAATGGAGCATTTTGTATACCCTTTGGGCTTTAGGGGAAACCTGGACTGGAGCATTTTGAATGCCCTGGGTGTTGTAGGGGGAGCCTGGAATGGAGCATTTTGTATGCCCTGGGGGCTGTAGGGGGAACCTGGAATGGAGCATTTTGAATGCCCTGGGGGCTGTAGGGGGAACCTGGAATGGAGCATTTGGAATGCCCTGGGGGCTGTAAGGGGAACCTGGAATGGAACATTTAGAATGGCCTGGAGGCTGTAGGGAGAACCTGGAATGGAGCATTTTGAATGCCCTGGGGGCTGTAGGGAGAACCTGGAATGGAACACTTAGATGATACTCAAGGCCCTGGGGGCTTTAGGGGGAACCTAAAATGGAGCATTTGGAATGCCCTGGGGGCTGTAGGGGGAACCTGGAATGGAGCATTTAGAATGCCCTGGTGGCTGGACGGGGAACCTGGAATGGAACATTTTGAATGCCCTGGGGGCTGTAGGGGAAACCTGGACTGGAGCATTTTCAATGCCCTGGGGGCTGTAGGGGGAACCTGGAATGGAACATTTAGATTGCCCTGGGTGTTGTAGGGGGAACCTGGAATGGAGCATTTTGTATGCCCTGGGGGCTGTAGGGGGAACCTGGAATGGAGCATTTTGAATGCCCTGGGGGCTGTAGGGGGAACCTGGAATGGAGCATTTTGAATGCCCTGGGGGCTGTAGGGGAAACCTGGACTGGAGCATTTTGAATGCCCTGTGGGCTGTAGGGGGAACCTGGAATGGAACATTTAGAATGCCCTGGGGGCTGTAGGGGGAACCTGGAATGGAGCATTTTGAATGCCCTGGGGGCTGTAGGGGAAACCTGGACTGGAGCATTTTGAATGCCCTGGGGGCTGTAGGGGGAACCTGGAATGGAACATTTAGAATGCCCTGGGGGCTGTAGGGGGAACCTGGAATGGAGCATTTTGAATGCCCTGGGTGTTGTAGGGGGAACCTGGAATTGAGCATTTTGTATTCCCTGGGGGCTGTAGGGGGAACCTGGAATGGAGCATTTTCAATGCCCTGGGTGTTGTAGGGGGAACCTGGAATGGAACATTCAGAAGATACTCAAGGCCCTGGGGGCTGTAGGGGGAACCTGGATTGGAGCATTTTGAATAACCTGGGAGCTGTAGAGTGAACCTGGAATGGAGCATTTTGAATGCCCTGGGGGCTGTAGGAGGAACCTGGAATGGAGCATTTAAAATGCCCTGGGGGCTGTAGGGGGAACCTGGAATGGAGCATTTTGTATGCCCTGGGGGCTGTAGGGGGAACCTGGATTGGAGCATTTTGAATAACCTGGGGGCTGTAGGGGGAACCTGTAATGGAGCATTTTGTATGCTCTGGGGGCTGTAGGGGGAACCTGGAATGGAGCATTTTGAATGCCCTGGGAGCTGTAGAGTGAACCTGGAATGGAGCATTTTGAATGCCCTGGGGGCTGTAGGGGGAACCTGGAATGGAGCATTTAGAATGCCCTGGGGGTGTTGTAACTTTAATGTGTTACAGAGTTAATGTTTAAGTTTATTCTTTGAGCTGTATCTAAAGATATTTCTTTAGATTTATTTGCATATGTAATTGTATTGGGTTGTGTTGAATTACGCTTTTTGACTGCAAGTCCCAGAATGCCTTGCGAGAGGAACGAGTGATAACGCGCCAATTATGTGCAGGTGCTGGTGATTGTGGCTGATTTTCCGACAGCATCTTACCTGCATTGTTCTGTACCAAAACAAAGTTGTTAAATGTAACGTGAACAAGTATTCTTACTAAAAGAAGCTTTCGTTTCAAAACCGACGTCCCGAGTCATTACTAAGAAGTTAGTTAATCTAAAATTTGGTGCTGAAACCCGGGATATGAGCTGCGACGAAGAAGTGGCTGAAATGACTGAGGAGGAACGTCGGCATGAAGCAGAAAGAATGAGACGAAAGCGGGGTACCATTCGAGGCGCAACAACGCGGATTTTGAATCAGATTGACGTGGAAATATCCCAGTCAAATCCGGATACCGATCACTTGAGTACATTGTTGGAATTGTTATCAACTAAGGAGGACAGTTTGTTTGAACTCGATCGTGGAATTGAACAGTTAACGCCATTGGACGGATTGGAGGCAGAGATTGCATGCACAGCGCATTATCATGCTGAAGAGTCGTGCACAAAGAGTGATAACGAAGAAACAGGACGTCAATCCACTACCAGCACGGGTGAGTGAGGCTAACTCAGTAAGGCTACCGAAGTTGATTATTGAGAAATTCTATGGAGATGTCAGTATGTGGCAGGAGTTTTGGAGCCAGTATGAGACTGCTATTCACAACAATGATTCACTGTGTAAAAAAGAGAAGTTTATCTATCTGAAAACATATCTCACTGGACCAGCTGCAAAGGCAGTAGCAGGACTGATGTTAACAGACAGTAACTATTGTTGATGAATAAATACATGAGAAGCGAGACCAAGTTGAGACTCTGGACAAGGCGGATACGGTATAGTAAAGGCCGTTTATTCAAGCGTAATGATATCTGGCAAAGCGTGCTGCACGGCCCCATTCGTCTAGCTCTTAGGGAACTATCGGAAGAGACCTAAAACATGTTGTGCAGTTCATTTTATACATTGAAATGAAGTAGGTAGATTCTGGTAGTTTGCTTGTAGGTGATAGACAGTCCTCTCCAGCCTGGTGTCAGTATCCCATTGGTTCTCGACAGAGTTCTTTGTCTTTGGAGCCCCTCCCGAAGGGTTTTGAGTGTGCCTGTATTTATGAGTTTCAGTGTGTATGTTATCTTAGTCAGCCACCTATGCGGGGGGATTCCAGTGCAGTTAGTATATACAAGAAACAGGGAGAGGGGGGAGGTTAGGACACAGATTGCAAGCCAGAACTGCATGGTTAGGCCACAGGCAGACAACAGTCAGTGAATGCGTTATTACATGTGTTAATATGTTATTACACTATGATAATGCAATCACTCTACTCAAGAGCAGATTTGGAAGGAAAGATCTTGTGATTAGTGCTCATATGTCAAAGCTGCTGAATCTCACACCTGTGAAGAAATCCTCTGATCTAAATGCATTGAGGCAGCTATATGATGAATGTGAAATTCAGATTAGGAGCCTGGAATCACTGGGTGTAGTGTCAGAATCCTATGGAAGCCTACTATTCCCAATCTTACTGCAGATGATTCCAGAGGACATAGCTCTTGACTATAGTCGTCAGAGGGGAGTAGATGATGAATGGAAAGTGTCTGAGATTCTCAGTTTCCTACAGAAAGAGGTTCAGAGCAGGGAGAGAGCGCTACAAATGACAAGATCATGCAACCAACAGAAAGAGAGCAAACCATGGAACAAGTCATGCTTCTCCAATGAAATGAAAACAAAAAGACCCAACATGCCCTCTGCTGCAGCACTGCATACAGCCAGCCAGAAGGAACAACAAATGTGTCTATTTTGTGACAGTGCAGACCACAAATCAGAAAACTGCACTGACTACAATATTGCTACACGCAAAGAGAAACTAAAGAACATGGGAAGATGCTTTGTATGTTTAGGACAGAGACACATAGCAAAATTCTGTAAAGTCAAAGATGTGTCATGTGCAACATGTGGAAGCAGACATCACATTGCGGTGTGTACCAGTAAGAGGAGTGAGGTGCAACCCCCTACTGTTTCTGTAGATGCTGTTGTTTCCTCAGTTATTCCCCATTCAGTGAAGATGAAACCAGATGGACAGAACACTGTGTTGCTACAAACGGCAAAGGCATGGGTAGAAGGCCCATCGGGTAGGAAGATAGCTCGTTGCTTACTAGATGGAGGCAGTCAGAGAAGCTTCATACATGAAGACCTTGTGAAGGGCTTGAAGCTACCAGTAATCAGACAAGAGGCACTCACTCTTCACACGTTTGGCTCCTCTGACCCAGCAACGTCCCAACGCAACACAGTGAAAGTCATCTTGGAGAATGTCTGGGACAAACATCAGAGAATAGAGATGGAGGCAATTGAAACCCCTCAAGTATGCACAGCTGTGATGAAGGTTCCTGGTGAACGGATTCAGTATGAGCTCAGTAAAAGGGGACTGCAGCTCGCAGACTTTCCAGGAGATGACAATGATCCTGAACTCTCTGTCCTGATAGGAGCAGACTACTACTGGCAGATAGTATCAGGCAGAGTGGAGCGACTGACGGAGACGCTAGTTGCTTTAGAGAGCACCTTTGGATGGTCGGTGCAGGGACCCGTGTCCATGTCAAGTGTCGCTGAGGCAACTTGCATGTTCATCCCACTTGATGAAGACACACTAGTCTCCAAGCAACTGCATGCATTCTGGGAGCTTGAGTCTCTGGGTATTCTAAGCGAGAAAACACAGAACCCAGAGGAAACCGAGGCTCTACAAAGGTTTGAGGAAACAACCACCTTCAAAGATGGGCGATACCATGTGGAGTTGCCATGGAAACGAGAAATGCCAGAACTCCAAGACAACTATAGAATTGCCAAGAAACGGTTTGAAGGTCTGAAGAAAAGACTGAAGAAGGATGTGACGTTGTACAGCAGATACAATGAAGTAGTAGAAGACTACTTAGAACAAGATATGGCAGAGGACGTGCCCAAGGACAACACATCAAGTGCAGACAACGTAAAATACTACTTACCTCACCATGCAGTACTCCGAGAAGATAAGGTGACAACAAAACTGAGAGTGGTGTTTGATGCCTCGTCCCATGAAGATGGCTGTCCATCTCTCAATGACTGTCTACTCACAGGACTGAACCTGAATCCGGATCTGCTCAGCGTTCTGATAAAGTTCAGACTACATGAGATCGCATTCATGGCAGACATCAAGAAAGCTTTCCTGCAGATATCCCTAGCAGAGAGAGACAGACGGCGTGAGATTTCTATGGCTCACTGGCCCACCAAGGGGAGAAAATGAAGAGGAACTGCGTGTGCTGAGGATGAAAAGAGTGGTATTTGGAGCTTCCCCAAGTCCATTTTTGCTGGCAGCTACAATCAGGAAGCACCTGAAACAATATGAAACAGAACAACCAGAAGTTGTAGAGATACTGAGAGAGTCACTCTACGTAGATTACTTCATTGCAAGTTCATGCAATGTTGAAGAGGCTTACCTTGTGACAACAACTGCAAAGCGAATGCTGTCGATTGCAGGCATGGACCTCTGCAAATGGATGACCAATTCTCCTGAATTGAAAACAAAATGGGAGGAGAGTACGACAACTGACCACCCGTTGACGTTACAAACACAATGATTAGTGCTGAAGGTTTTAGGTTTAGTATGGAGGCCGGAAACCGATGACTTTGTGTTTGACCTCAGGCCGCTACTGAGCATTCTAAAGCAAAAGGAAAACACAAAGAGAAGTGTTCTGCAGTCGTCTGCACGTATCTTCGATCCTCTTGGTTTCTTAACTCCCTTCACCATCAGGATCAAGTGCATGTTCCAGGAAATGTGGGAGAGGGGACTCAGCTGGGACGAAGAATTACCACCTGATCTGACACGAGAATGGCAACAGTGGTGTTCAGAACTACCCCAGTTAAACCAGCTCATCATACCAAGGTGGTACCGAACAGACATGCGGCCACAGAATAACCACACCCTGAAACTACACGTGTTCTGTGATGCAAGTGAAAGGGCTTACAGTGCAGTAGCTTACTTGCAAGGTGAGTCACAAGACAGGGAAACAATAAGTCTAGTCGCATCCAAGTCCAGGGTAGCCCCACTTAAGAAAATAAGCTGCCACGCCTGGAGCTCATGGGAGCTGTGATTGGAGCGAGACTAGCAAACAACTTGATGACCACACTGAAAATGGAAGAAAAACAGATCAAAATGTGGACAGACTTGATGATCGTGCTGCATTGGATTTGCAGCTCAGCTCAGAAATGGAAACAGTTTGTTGCGAACAGAGTGACGGAGATCCAGTCCTTGACCAATCCAGAGTCATGGTCACATATTGAAGGGAAAACTAATCCAGCTGACCTCCCTACAAGAGGACAAACTGTTCGAAACTTGACACAGAGCGAGCTATGGTGGAATGGACCCAGAATTCTGACATCACCCAATCAGTCCGAAGAGACTGATAATAACAAGGTTCCGGAAGAGGTGAATATAGAACTCAAGTCCAGTTGCCAGGTTACTGTACAACTCGCAGCAAACAGCACAGACAGCACTGAACCTGTGTTGGAGCTTGAAAGGTACAGCAAACTGAAAAGAGTGTTCAGAGTCACCGCCTGGATAAAGAGATTCATAGCCAATGCTCGCACAACCATAAAGATGCCAGGTGAACTGACTGCTGATGAACTGTTCGATGCAGAAAAGTACTGGATTAAGGTAACACAACAACAGAGTTTCGGACAAGAGATCAAACTACTGACGGCAGGAAAAAGCCTAAACAATGACTGTAAAATCAGAGAACTGAAACCTTTCCTGGACGAACACGAACTGCTCAGTGTAGGAGGAAGACTGCAACAGTCCAACTTCACATTCAGAGAGCAGCACCCATGGGTTCTGCCCAATAAGTACAGATACTCAGAAATGCTGATACAGTACCAGCATGAGAAGGTGATGCATTCTGGAGCAAGTGACACTCAGCACCCAACGTTAAACAAGCGGGAAATGAGACGCAGATGGAAGTACAGGCAGAGACTTGTGACCAGTTTCTGGAACAGTTGGCGAAGAGACTACTTGCTGGATCTAAAGTCAGCACACTGCTGTGACACACCACAGCCCACCCCACTGAAGGCGGGTGACGTTGTACTCATTGGAGAAGATAACCTACCCAGACAAACCTGGAAACTAGGAAAGATTGAAGAACATTTTCCAGGCCGAGATGGCTTAGTTAGATCATGTTCAGTTCGTACTGCTTCAGGGACTTTGTTGAGGAGACCTATTCAGTTGATATTACTGCCTAGAGATCTAGATGAACACAATTGTTCCTCGGGGGGGGAGGATGTTGTAACTTGAATGTGTTACAGAGTTAATGTTTAAGTTTATTCTTTGAGCTGTATCTAAAGGGGGCTGTAGGGGGAACCTGGAATGGAACATTTAGAATGCCCTGGGGGCGACAGGGGGAACCTGGAATTGAGTATTTAGAAGAAACTCAAGGCCCTGGGGGCTGTAGGGGGATGAAAACAGAGTGGTTTTGATGTCATTCAGATTAAAACAGATTAAAAAACAGGCAACATGCTTGAGGAATATAATTTATTTAATTCTATATGACACAAAGACTAAAGCAATATCTTACCAGGATGATTAATAGAATAATTATCATTTTGCACAAAACAACCACAATGAAACAATAGGCCTACATTAGTTTCATGTTTAAATCAAATCAAATAATGATGAATTACTATAGAGACCAACATGGGAAAATAAAGTAAATCATTTTAATAAGTGAATTCTCCTCTCCTGTATGTTTTCTAAACTCTGTAACATGTAACGGTATATAACATTATACTGAACCTGTAACAATAATGCCTGAACCACAGCACCAATCAGTTGATCTGTATAGACATGATAAGTTAAGGCATTTACAATGTATCAACCATAATGCTATACAGTATATGACCAGTATATGACTGATGTTAAAGGACAGCTGCTGAATGAATAATACAACACACATTATATTAAAACACATTCCAATCAGAATAATACATGTATCAGTTAATAGATCACATTTGATCAAATGCCACTATTGTTCCAGCAGATGGACCTACAATGTAACAACATACAGCATTGTGACTCTCAGTTCTATATTAGAATTCCATGAGTTCCGTTCTGATGGTTGTTATGGTGATCAGGTGATCTCAGCCTCACTCTTCTTCAACACTATCACCTGTTCAACACAGAAGTAATTCATCAGTGTGGCCATGTATTTACTTCTCCAATACAGAACCACTTAGAAATGTAATTAATTTCAGATGATTTACGAGTCAATACTGTGCTACTTAGAATCCTATCAAATTACTTCCAATGGGGCTCTTGCTTATGTCCAGTTCTCCCTTATCAATACCAGGGTTATTTACTAATTATCAATATGAGGGCAATTTACCATTTATCAATATAGGGCTACTTACTAATGATCCATACCTGGGCTTTTTACCATTTATCAAAACCAGCACTATTTACTATTTATCAATACCAGGGCTATTAACTAACTATAAATAACAGGGCTATTAACTTTGTATCTATACCCAGGCTATTTACTTCTAAATGCAGGTAGGTTAGAGTGTTGGACTAGTAACAGCAACCGAGCTGTCAAGGTAAAAATCTGCCGTTCTGCCCCTGAACAAGGCAGTTAACCCACAGTTCCTAGACCAGTTAACCCACTGTTCCTAGACCAG